>NC_065525.1:2530623-2538177 GCF_006386435.1 Epinephelus moara | reverse complement strand
CCTGAGGTTTCTACCGTTTTTTTTCCCCGTTAAAGGGGTTTTTTTGGGGAGTTTTTCCTTATCCGCTGCGAGGGTCATAAGGACAGAGGGATGTCGTATGCTGTAAAGCCCTGTGAGGCAAATTGTGATTTGTGATATTGGGCTTTATAAATAAAATTGATTGATTGATTGATTTTACGACCAGCATTAGCTGCAAAAACTACAGGCCAGTTTACCTTAAGATGCCTCAGTTGCTCTTTCTGTTGATCAACACATTTTTCAAACTCCTCCAGAAGTCTCTCGAGTGCAAAGAGCTCTTGTCCAAGTTTCTTGATCTTATTTTGGGGAAATTCTCAATGTAGAGAGAAAAAAATAAACAATGACACACTTTAAGACACCCAAATTTTGCTCTGCATAGTAATAAAACAGAAACCGAATGTTACCAGATTTGTCTAATAAAAAAAAAAAATCACTGTGTCATACCAACTACTGACAGATCCAGCAGGCGCTGTAAGGATGATATTCTGTCATGAATGTGGTGGCTGATGTCCTCCAACTCACTCATGGTGCTAAAAAAGGGACACACTCAATTCATTAAAGCTTTTTACACAACATTAACACTTACATTCATTAAAGCTTTTTACACAACATTAACACTTACATGGATAAAGTAGATGGCGAGAACTTTAACTGTGAGAAACTGTGTTTTTAACAGTCTTTAGCTTCTCTGGCTACTGTGCTTTAAGACCTGCTCCAGTGTCTGGGTGAGGAAAAAGATGTGAAATCAGCCTTTTTGTGTTTCCCTAATAGAATAAAAAGCCCCTTTTACACTGCCAGATTTTACGTGAATGTTGGGCCGTTTTGCCGGCAAGCTGCAAGCGTGTAGACACAGAAAGCCGGATTGGCGAGTTGACCCGAGGTACCCAATTTTCCGCCTCATAGGGCAGTCATATTGCCAGAACCCTTTTAGTTTAAAAAGACCAAGGCGGCCTTCCGCAACGGGAGGGGTTGTTGATGACGCCGCACATGCGACCCACTGGTGGTGGATAAACAGGAAACAGCTGATAGCAGGAATTAGCGAACAGCTAGTAGCAAGTGGTGTTGTCACGGTACCAAAAAATAATTGGTAGAAATTTTTGGACCTGGAGCCGGGCTTCTCCATCGCCGGTAAGTTGACCCCCGTTCAACCCACAACTGGCAGGATTCGCCTTTCGTTTCTGCTGCTGGTTGAAATCTGTACTCGCACAGCGTGCTCCTGAATGATTTCTTTTGCTCGCACAAAACTATTTTTACTCGCAAATGCGAGTAAAATGCTCGCACCGTAGAGCTCTGTGGAAAACAAATCACTGTAGCATATATAAACAAATCTAGCCTACAAGTAAAAAGAAATAAATAATAACTTTCACTGCTTAAAGATACTCAATAGCTCAGCTAATACTTGAAATGTCACTGGAAAACAAACCACTGCAGCAGCTGAGTGCCAGGTGGCCAGCGCACCCCGTTATTGGACGGCGCATGGACACTCACCCTCTTGCGATTGGACTTCGAACTTATCCCACAGTAGTGGTACCATGAGGTATCGTAGTACTACGGTACTCCAACATTATGGTATCATATGTACCGTGGTGTTTTAGTACCACAGTCTACCATTGGTACCAGTATACTGTGTAACACTAGTAGTGTNGATGTCTAGAAAGCATCAGTGGCTGCAGCTGACAGGGACAGCTAACAGCAACAGCAAAGCTACTGAAGCTACTCCAGTTAGCTCAATCATGTTGTAACTAAGACATCCGCTGGAAAAAATATTTTCTTCACGGATGAGCACGCGTTTGATAAAACGGAGTTTAATCTCTCGGCATCCATTTTCAAGCTCTCTGTGTGTTTGTTTCCTTGCGGACAAGAAAAGGAGGAGCGCACATTTCCGAGAAGGCGTGTCCTTTTCAAAAATACAAGAGCCGTTGCTTTGTTGCCGGCCGTTTTCGCCGGTGTGTTAAACACACTTCAGAAAGGAATCGGTGAAGGACTGACTAGCTGCGGCTTCCCTCCCATGTCACTGTTTACGTCACACGCTGAGCTACACGTTTTGTTACTTGGTCACACCCCCCATTGCCCCGAAAAAGGCGCATTCTGTATAAACAAAAGTAGGAAGGCGGCATTTTGCCACTCCCCGATTTTTTTTATACTGCCAATGCTGAAAAAAGACTGATTGGGCTTTCCTGCAAATTTGCACAATTCCTATCTAAAAAGGGCTTAAGTTTCATCAGTTGCTCAATATTTAAGCAATATCACACCAGAGGGAATACTGTTGTATTGTATATCAGCACGGCTAAGGTCACAGGCGTGCCAATATTCCGTACATCAGCACGACATCAAGTGTGACATTGCTTTTATACAGCAGTTCTACAAGCGCAATTTATTAACCAGAAAAAGTGAGAACAGGTTATGATTTGTTTGTTTATTAAATGATTTATTTGACTCCGCCAATACAAATAGTTCCACATCTAGACTGGGACTGGACTGCTGTCAAGCAACACAAACACTCCTGCAGACTAGCTTGGTACTCTGTGTAGGCTGACACTTACCACAGGCCAGCTACTTTGTATCATGTAGGCTGCATCTGTGTGTTTTCATTTATTTTATGACCAGTGAAATCAGTCTGTTGACAGGCGTTTTGCTGGCATATATGTGTGATGCTGATGAGTAACAGTTTAATCAGTACGTTGCATAGTATAATGCTGTCATATGAGTATACCTGGGCCCTATTTCAGAAAGCAGGATTAGTGAAAACTCTGAGTATGTTAAGCCTGAGATGAGGGAAACTGAGTTTTCCATTTCACAAAGCCAGTTCAGCATAACCCTGAGTCAGTGGGAACTGCGAAATCACGCGATAAAAAGCACCATTCACTCCCCAAACTCCTGCAATTTCACTCTCTCGTCTTCTCCTTTCAGTTTGTATCCTTGTAGAAAGGATGTGTGGTGTCATACAAAAATACTATGGTTTTCCACTTAAACTATGAGTTTGTCCTCGTCCATCTTTGCTCAGACCCTTGAACTGATTGACAGCTTTACAAGATTTACAATCTGTAGTCCATGCATTGTGTTGTATTTTGAAATTCACTGGATGCTGTGTGCGTTCCATTTCCGGTTTGGTGCGATCTGAGTTACATGGCTTGACGTGCTATGGACGCGCAGTCGCTGAAAAATAGACCTGTGGCACTTCTGGGACGCTCCAGACACGCTGCGTGGCACGCGCTGTGGAAATTAAGTGCACGGCGCTGCGCAGCGCAGACGGAGTATGTGGGGCGCTGCTGGTTTGAAGTTGGAACAGAGAGTTGCTGAGATTTACTTGAAAAAAAGTCTTTAGAAAGTCTTTAGAAACCCCTGACCAAGAATAATAAGAGAATAAGCAGCTCGGAGTGTAAACGAACCTCTGGTGTAATAATAATTTTAAAAAAAAACGCTTATTTGTATGAGGAAGCGGTGGTGAGATGGCGTCTATGTCGCGTACTGGTAAAATGACTCGCTCTAACCCAAGAAGCAACCTGAACCCGAGAGAACCTAATAAGCAGGGCTTGACACTAATTTTTTTCCCAAGGAGCACATCTGCTCCTAAGTTGAAAAAGTAAGGAGCGCACAAAGAACTTCAGGGGCACAATGTAAATTTATCAAATAATGTGTTTTCCTTAATAAACGTGATGCAAATAGACATTTACAAGCAAAATTATTTAATGAATTTGTATAGAAAATGTAAAGAAAAGGTAAAATCATCAAGTTTTGAAAAAGTATTGTAATTTAATTTTGTCTTTAATGTTATTATCTTGTATATATTATCTTTGCAATATGATTTTTATCTTATATAATGTTATTACTATCCTAAAACATTCTCCAGGTCCTCTGAAACTCTATTACTATCCTAAAACATTCTCCAGGTCCTCTGAAACTCTACAGGACTTATATACAGCCGACAGCCTGGCCGTGGAGAACGGTCCCTAACTGCGGGGAGAACAGAACAGGTTTCCCCAGAAGTCCGCCGCTTAACCCGGTCCGTCTCCTCCACACTTTGACTTATTTCCATGCTGCCGACAGTGGGACTTATATTCATTGTGCCGACAGTGGCTTGGAAAACCACCTATAACCGTGTCACACGGGGAAGAGGGAAGGCGGCTGGAGTTCTGCCAACATTTGCGGTTAGATTATCCTATTTTTTTATTGACAAAAATATAGGCTGCTTCGGCTGATTTTTTTAATGCGCACATGTGCCCCTAATATTTTTTACAGTTCGCACACACCTATTTTTAGTCGCAAATGCGAGTGAAACGCTCGCACTGTCGAGTGCTGATAAGGCACCGATGGTGAAAGGTGCCGTGTAGGAGAAGTACGAGGCCGATGGTAAAGAAAGTTTGGGCAAGGGGCACCGGTCTGGTGCGCGAACAAAGGACAACGCCATAAAGACCGGCGCCGGTTACAGAAGTGGAACTGAGAAGTCTCTACTGAGGTGGAAGAAGTCCAAGGCCGCGAAACATGGAGCGTTTCTTTCAAACAGGGTTGAGACAAGCAAGGAGGAGGAGGAGGCTGTGATTAAAGGCATGAGAGATGAGGAAGAAGATGAAGCTATGCACGTGGACATAGTGGCCGCAATCGAAGCCGAATGCGACTCAGTTTTGACTAATTTTGACACTGAAGACTTGGCTAAAGTCGTGTTGATTACCATTAAAGCAGCAGTACCAGCAATAGTCAAAGCAGTGCAGAAGCAATTTAGTGCATCAGTGGACTGTTACAAGCTTGACAAAAGCATACTGGAAAGCAGATATAAAGAGGATGAACTTCAGCAGTACAGTCCGAAAGAAAATGTCTGCATCAATGGGATTGAGGAAACTGATGAAGAAACCGAGGACCAACTCGTGGAGAAGGTCTGTCATCTCCCCCCATCATCATTGTGAATTCTGACAATGATTATCTATGGGCAGAGGGTTTGACAAGGAACCAGTTAAACCCCACAGCTGCAAATAGTGAAAATCGAGCACTAATTGGTAAATGGGATAAAAACAATGTAGATGAGTTTATAAGAATCATTCAGCTTAATAAGGTGGATAATCTGTTATTTGATCTAGACAATCTATCAGTGGATGAAGTCACAAAGGAGGTATGTACTATTATGATTAATAGTGCAGTGGTTACATTTCCTAAAAAAATAGTAAAAACTAGAAATGGCCAGAAACGTAGTAAAAGCGCAGCATGGATTAAAAAGGCAAGAATACTTAGAAGCAAAGAAAATGCATAAACTACATAAAAACGAGGTTAGCACTTAATATGTCAAAAAAGTAAAGAATACAAGAAAGAATTAAGCAAAGCACAGAGGGTTTATAGAAACAATTTTAATAGAGAGTTGATGAGTATAAAGTCTAACAATCCAAAGCTTTTCTGGAAGATACTTAAAGGACAACTTCGGTATTTTTCAACCTGGGCTCACACACACATACTCACTTACAGTACCGAGCGGGGACGCCATCCCCCTCTCTGCTCCAACACTGACTGACAGCTGACTCCACTCATTCACAGTCACCACTGCCCCAGGGCCGTTTACAATATGCTATCTACAGAGATAACACTGGCGATCTGAACCGGTCAGTGGCGAAAAAAAGCACTTTTATACGGGACGCATTTGCCCCCATTACCGTTTTAGCTCGTTTCGCGCCTCAATACTGAACCAATTTTAGAACAAGTGGTACGCATGAATCATACGCACACATACACATGGGGAAATAGAGCCCAGGTTGAAAAATACCGAAGTTGTCGGGGAAATAGAGCCCAGGTTGAAAAATACCGAAGTTGTCCTTTAATGGCTCTGACAGAAGTAATGAAAGTTGCGCAATTTCACCTTAAGAATTCTATGAGCATTTTAAAAGATTATCTGACTGGGAAGTACAAATAGACGAGATACCTGAAGTCACCTATGTTGAACACACTTGTGGTAGTGATTTATTAAATTCTAGTTTTACTGTGCAAGAAATAAAGGAGGTTATTTTAAAATTAAAACCTGGGAAAGCAGGAGGAATTGATCGAATCTTAAATGAGTATATCAAAAGCACAGCAAGCATCTCTCTGCCGGTATATATTTCCTTATTTAATAAAATTTTTGATACTGGTATTTTTCCCGAAGACTGGGCTCTTGGTTTGATTGTGCCAGTCTTTAAGAGAAAAAGTGATGCCGCAGATTGTGATAATTATAGAGACATGTAAAGCAGGGGTGGGAATCTCTAGGCACCTCACGATTCGATTCAATGCCGAGGGCAACGCTTTCAATTATAAAACGAGTCTCGATTCTAAAATGAGCCAATAAGAAAATTTACACTAGATATTGAAAAACATTATTAAAATAATGCTGGGAATACATATCCAATGCATACAAACTGTATTACTTACTGTGGTTGAGATGACTACACTCCACCGGTCCATCCTCCTCATCCACAAATCTCAACGGGACTCTCCTGTCCCTCGTCGACCTCCTCGACATTTCTCCTCCAGTATTTACAAAACTATAACTGACTATAACTATCTATGAACTATAAAAACACGAACTATTGTTGAAAAAAAAAAAAAGACGAACGGTGGCAAAACGCTCAAAAAACACGACATAAAAAAACTCAAAAGCTCTCAAAAAACCACAAATACTATTATTTACAACACTAAATATTATTTACAAAGAAAACGCCACCAAAACTCCGCTAAAACACAGCTAAATCACTCAAACTTGCACTCCTCCTGCTGTGCTCACTTCCCTCCCCTCCTCCACAGGTAATGACATCACTATCGTAATGTAACGTATATCACTGGAAAGCTCCGCTTCCCCGCTTTCAGAATCCGTTGGAATTACGTCAATAGAATGGTCGAGGAGTCACGGTAATTTGAAAAATAAATATAAAAATAAAATTAAAATCGATTATGAGTTTTCCACATCGATGCTCGCATCGTTCAAGACAGAATCTCGATGCATCTAAAAATCAATTTTTTTCCTCCACCCCTAGTGTAAAGGGTAAATTCCTGGATTTAGTAGTAAATATGCATAAAAAATATTAAATCTTGTCTTTGTGAATGGAATTAAGTCAGAGTTTTTTGTAAGTTTAGCAGGAGTTAGACAAAATTTATCTCCACTGTTGTTTGCATTGTTTAATTAATTAATGATCTGAAGGATTACCTAAAATACAATGGCTGTCAGTTTATTAACTTTGATGATGAAATGATTGATAATTATATTCAACTTATAGTACTGTTTTATGCGGATGACACAATTGTCATACTCTACTTCAAAGGAGGGGCTACAGAAGGCAATAGATCTGATGTGTGTTTTTTGTGAGAGATGGAAATTGAAAATCAATAGTGAAAAAACTACGGTAACAGTCTTCAGTTCTAGAAAAGCTGACACCAGTAAACTTAAGTTTGTTTGTACACCGCGTTCCAAATTATTATGCAAATTGTATTTAAGTGTCATAAAGATTAAATTTTTTGTTTTTCAATTAAACTCATGGATGGTATTGTGTCTCAGGGTTCTTTGGATCACTGAAATCAATCTCAGAC
>NC_065525.1:2524689-2528424 GCF_006386435.1 Epinephelus moara | reverse complement strand
CAGTTGTATTTATCGATGAAGCCAGAAGAAAGTAATCAATTAACTAAACTCCACAACTGCCTTAAAGACATAAAAACTTGGATGAGCACCAATTTCCTGATGTTAAATTCAGACAAAACTGAAGTTATTGTTCTTGGCCCCAAACAACTCAGAGACTCTTTATCTGATGACATAGTTTCTCTAGATGGCATTGCTCTGGCCTCTACCACTACCGTAAGAAACCTCGGAGTAACATTTGATCAAGATTTGTCTTAATTCTCATTTAAAACAAACCTCACGGACTGCATTTTTTCATCTGCGTAATATTGCGAAAATTAGGCCTATCCTTTTGCCCTGTGAGGCAAATTGTGATTTGTGATATTGGGCTTTATAAATAAAATTGATTGATTGATTGATTGATTGACAGCCCAACATGTCTGAAGACTTTGAAATGAGGAGGAACAGTATTTCTTTGTTGAGCCGTATTTGTTTGAGCCCAAGTATACGGACGGAACTCAGGCTACTGGACGAAGCAGCCGCCGCAGCTCATGAGCCTCAGCCAGCCGCAGAATACGCGAGTCGAGCACTGGAAACCTGGTGGTGTAGTTGTTTCAAATGCAAAGAAATGCCAACGGATGAGGACAGTCTTTGCTGCTCAGACTGGGAATTGGCGATGCCTGCACTTGAGAATCTGGACATCAGTACTGACGAGACTGCTGCTCTTCAGAGATCACCGATCACCCTGAGCGCGCACACACGTGAACGTGTCTGAGCACAGAGAAGCAGTCAGAGCTACAGGCCACAGTGAGGCTAAAAACAGAGTTCATATGACGTTTTTCGAAACAACTTTTTATGTCGTGGCTGCAGCACACTTGGATCACTATGGATGAGCAGTATGGAGGTACTCTGTGGATTCAATTTTGTGTTCTTGGACGTTAGTCTGGGGCGCCGTCTAGCATTAGGTATGCTAGCCGCTCCCCCCGCCGATCTCCACAAGGGATGTGAGGACTCTAAAACTTCACCAGGGCCTCCGTCGGCATATGGGTGAGTAGATAATGGCTGAATTTTTATTTCTGGGTGCACTATCCCTTTAAAACAACAACATGTAACAATATGGTTTATGGAGAATTGGGGAGGTACCCACTTTGCATTGTAGTTAAAAAGAGAGTCATCGGTTATTGGGGGAGACTGATAGAAGGTAAAGAAAGTAGACTGAGTAAAATAATGTACAACTGTCTACTTAGACTGTATAATGCAGGTGTATTTGTGTTACCATGGATTTTGCAGGTAAAGCAGATACTGGACGACTGTGGTCTGTCTTATCTTTGGTTCTCACAAAAGTGTAATAACATTGACTGGTTTAAACTAACTGTTGAGCGGCGGCTGAAAGATCAGTTTGTGCAAAAATGGAAAAGTGAACTTAGTAGCATGACATCATGTTTAAACAAGTGTTTAAACTAAAAAAGTACTTACTGTGTCAAAATCAAAAGTTGAGACAGGCCATTTGTAATTTTAGGATGAATAACACCAGAATCCCAAAAGTCACTGGAAGGTATAAAGGTCTGGACAGAAGCCAGAGATTTTGTAACCTCTGTAATGACAACCGTCTTGGTGATGAGTTTCATGTCTTGTTTGAATGTAAGAATGTTAGTATAATGAATCTCAGAAAAAAATACCTGCCAAAGTATTATGTAAATTATCCATCTATGTTTAAGTTAATTTTATTATTACAATCTAATAAGTTAAAAGTCATATAAGTTAGGTGCCTTTTTGAAGAGTGCCCTGCCTTTGTTTTATTTGTTTATTTTCGTTACCACAGCTGGAAAACAAAACATATACAGCCTTGCATCTTGCTATGCTGAAGGATTGATATTGTACGTTTGTGCTCCATACCATGTACATATGGTCGTGAGTTAATTAAATGAATGAATGAATGAATGAATGGAAATTGGGGGTAAGTCTGAGGCTAATCGCCCGCTGAGCGTGTACAGGAAGGAGAGACATGCCGTGTCCTTTTGTGAATAAAGTTGTCGAGTTGTGCGGATTTACCGCAAAAGATATTGAGTGTAACGTCGACCTGCTTTAATGCTGATCCACATTATTATTGATAAAGCTTCTGCACATCCGACAACACAAGATACAGAGCTTCCGTTTCGGACTACTTCAGGTTACCAACCGTTCAAAATAAAGGCATGATGCAATGTATTGAATACCACCACAAAACAAAAACAAAGCTCAATTTCACTCCTCTGTTAGAAAAAAATCAGTAATGAACTAAAACAATGAGAAGAAGGCAGCTTTTACAGATGGTGACAATGCACGGCTCAAACAAGTGCAACATGAGTTGAAGAAGAGACTTAAGATGGCAAAGGTGGAATACATAAAGAAACTGGAGAGGAATCTACAACACAGCAACATCCGTGAAATGTGGAGAGGAGTCAACACCATCTCTGGTTACAACAAGAAAAGACAGCCAGTGGTGGGTGATGCAGAAAGAGCTGATGAACTCAATCAGTTCTTCAATAGATTCAATACGGCAGCCACTCCCACTTCCAATGCTCCTCCTCCTCCTCCATCACCTCCACAACTTGTGTACAACTCCAATGTGGCAGCCAAATTAAATGTCCAGCTGAATTTACTGACTTCAGACCAGTAGCCCTCACTTCGCACATCATGAAGACCTTGGAGCAGCTGATTCTACGCCTACTGAGACTTGAGGTCAAAGACAAACTCGACCCCCTGCAGTTTGCATACAAACAACACATTGGAGTGAACGATGCTGTCCTCTACATGCTTCACCGTGCCCTAGCTCATCTGGAGGAACCTGGCGCTTATGTGAGAATCATGTTCTTTCATTTTTCAAGCGCATTCAACACCATCCAACCCAACATACTCAAAGACAAGCTCACAGAGATGGCAGTGGATCCTTCCTTTATCTCCTGGATCACAGATTACCTGACAGGAAGGCCACAGTATGTCGGTTGGGGAATTGTGTTTCTGGGACATTAATGAGCAGCATGGGGACTCCACAAGGGACTGTCCTGGCTCCATTCCTGTTCACACTGTACACGGCGGACTTCAAATACAACTCTGAGTCCTGCCACATCCAGAAATACTCGTACGACACTGCTATTATGGCGTGTATCAGGAATGGGCAGGAGTCTGAATATAGGGACCTGATAAAAGCCTTCAGTGACTGGAGTCACAAGAACTGTCTCCTCCCGAACACCTCAAAGACTAAGGAAATGATCATAGATTTCCGCAGGTCCAAGCCCCCTCTTCAGCCAGTGAATACCTGTGGGATGGACATCGAGGTGCCAAGCTACAAGCATCTAGGTGTACACCTGGATAATAAGTTGGACTGGTCCATAACAGACGCTCTCTACAAAAAGGGGCAGAGCCGCCCCCTTTTCTTGAGGAAGCTCAGATCTCTCGACATCTGTAGTAAGATGCTGCAGATGTTTTATCAGTCTGTGGTGGCAAGTGTGTCGTTTTGCTGCAGTCTGCTGGGGAGGAAGCATCAGACACAAAGATGCAAGGCGACTGGACAAACTAGTCAAAAGAGCTGGAGGAGGTGGTGGAGAGATGCACACTGAAGATGTCCGAGGCCATCATGAACAACCCAGATCATCCACTCCACAACACCTTGATGGACCAAAAAAACTGTGGTGGGCGGCTCCTCTCTCTTCGATGCAGGACAGAGAGATACAGAAGATCCTATATACCAACAGCCATCAGGCTTTATAATTCTTTGAC
>NC_065525.1:2521758-2523783 GCF_006386435.1 Epinephelus moara | reverse complement strand
GGTTCATTTAGGGAAACATGAATTCCAAGCAGAGCATGATCACCCCTCTTCAGAAACTGAGCCGCAATGCAGTTTTCCAACATAATAATGACCCAAAACACACCTAGTAGATGACAACTGCCTTGCTGAGGAAGGTGAAGGTAAAGGTGATGGACTGGCCAAGTATGTATCCAGCCCTAAACTTACCTGTGCACCTGTGGGGCATCCTCAAGCTGAAGGTGGGGTAGCGCAAGGTGTCTTCACATCCATCGGGAGAGGATTCCTGAAGCAACCTGTGAGCTCTGGTGAACTCCATGCCCAAAAGGGTTAAGGCAGTGCTAGATAATAATGGTTGGCACATAAAATATTTACACTTTAGGCACAATTTGGACATGTTCACTGTGGGGTGTACTCACTTATGTTGCCAGCTGTTTAGATGTTGATGGCTGTGTTTTGAGTAATTTTCAGAGGAAGGTAAATCTATAATACTATACAAGCTGTACACTGACTACTTTAAGTTATATCAAAGTGTCATTTCTATAGTGTTGTCCCATGAAAAGATATAATGAAATATTTCCAAAAATGGGAGGTGTGTACTCACTTATGTGAGATACTGTAAAATAGAACAAGCAGAATGCAACAATATTAAAGTATCTGATTTACCTTTCATTGGCCCAAATATCAAGCATCACAGTTGTTTTAAAAACCCACTCATTTCCTCAACTCTGACAGCCTGGTGGAAAACACTCGAAATTGATAAATCACAATCATCCCCTTGCATGTACACCCCCCTCTGGCACAACCCGGATTTTCAGTACAATAAATCCTCCCTTCACTTCAGCACATGGGAACAAAAGGGAATCACACATCTTCACCACCTATTTCAAGATAATTCATTTATATCATTTAAAGACCTGATCCAGAGGTATGGGGTCAGAGGGGGAAACTTTCTCCAGTATTTTCAAATGAAATCAATCATTAAGAATGAAATCAACATAATAAATAATCCACTTCAACCACCCCAACCAACAACACAGATCATTAAATATTCTGCATCCACTAAAATTCTCTCAAACTTATATAGATTAATTTCCAACATTGACGTCACCATTCATCTTCCAACAGCCAAATGGGAAAGAGATTTATCGCTCCCCTCCGGCACCAGCCTCTGGATTCAGGTCTGCGGAAATTTATTTGAAATGACAAAAAACACAAATCTACAACTAATCCAGTTTAAAACCCTTCATAGGACACGCATCACTCAATGTATAAGCAATGTATATAGCAAAATGTATAAAATGGGTCTCTCCAACACAAATGTTCACAATGCACTCTAGGCACCACAGACGACTACCTCCATATGGCTCTGCTCACCTATACAACACTTGTGGCTTCAGGTAACATAAACTTTCCTCAATCTTGGATTGCAGCATTCCCCCCTCCCCCTCATTTTACACACACACACACACACACACACACACACACACACACACACACACACACACACACACACACACACACACTATTGAAAAAGCTGACATTGTGATATAATATATATTGCAAAATTAAAAAATACAAGAATTTTCACCAAATGACTTAAAGTAAGAAAATTAAAAAATAGTGGCGGGGCTTTTACTCACCACAACTGCAGAGGCTACCAGCTTCATTTGAAACAGACTACATTATAAAAGGGCCGTTATTTATTAATCTCTCTGTATCTTTATATTTTTACTTTTTATCTGCTCCCGTTACCTTGATAAAGTTAATGCATCGCGCCGTCATTTACAAATAAAACGCACCCGGAAGTCGCGCGTGCACAATACTGCCCACTCCCCTCCTCTCCTCTATTCACTCCACGAGCCAGTCAAGTGGGTGAAATCGAATAATGTGAGGGGCAGGTGATCGTTGAAGATTTCAAAAACAGCGTGCGGAAAATGGCAGAGGGAGAGTGAGAGAGGTTGGTCTGTGTATGAATGTGTGTGTGTGTGTGTGTGTGTGTGTGTGCGTGCGCGCACGCATGCATGCGCGCGCACAAGAGAAGTCGAG
>NC_065525.1:2519823-2521258 GCF_006386435.1 Epinephelus moara | reverse complement strand
TAAATCACATATTATTCTTGTAACACTTGTGCAATTTTGTGTAAATTGAATATTGCTTTTTGGATGAATTTAAAATTATCTTTCGAAAAAAAATTTTTTTGAATAATGTGAAAGAATGAATATTGAAAAAGAAAAGTGAAATAACTAATAATTAGTCATGTGACCCATGTATGTTTAGCACACCTGTGAGTGTTCATGTGATTCTGTTACGCGAACCTGAATAAGCCACGGCAAAAGGTGTTGTTCGCTCCTAATAAAATCACTTTGATTCAGTTCGGTGTGGTTTAAATTGATGATTTTATCTGAGATGTTCCTGCGGCCGACTAGCACCTGATCCTTGAGACTGGCTGTGCAGAGGTAATTCTATTTAATTTACTTATTTTTTAGCACTTTTCACACAAACATGCAGTCCAAAGATACAATTTAAAGAATAACACAAACAACTATATCTTAAGTTTTGCAAGACTTGAAAATTACAACAATAAGACATTAAGATATTAAAAAAGCAAAAAAAATAAAACAGAACAAACTAACAAAAAAGATGATTAGTCCATAGAATAAAGAGAAAGTAAGTAAAAAAAATAAACAGCAGGGATAAAATAAGGTGAAAATCAATGGTGAAAACTAAAGACTGTAATGTTACTCCGCCTAAAAAAGTCTGATTAAAATAATAGGCCTTGAATTTACTTTTAAATATAACGTTACCAAGAGAGCTTGGCATATGAAGTAGCATAGATTGGAAATACTCATGTACACCAACCTAAAAGTTTTCAAAATTGTATTGATAGCACTGGCAAAATTTTCTGTATCTATTCAATACAAAATACTAACCACTATGATTATTTTTAAAATCCCGAGTCAGAAGTTATCTGGGGAAAAACGTTTTTAACGGTAAGCAAGATACCAGAGTGGAAACGCCCCTGAGCTACGCTGTTTGTCCAGTGCAGTGTCCTTCTCTCTACCACACCTTCAAGTGTGTGCGGTTTGCAGTCAAATAAGGAGCCAGCTTTCTTGAGCTTCCTCAGGAAATAGAGTCTGTTAATCGTGTTTTTACATACAGCCTCAGTATGGGGCTTCAGTTACTGTGTACATTATTATTATTATTATTATTGTTATTATCATTATGTTGTGTTTTAAAATATGTAGGCTACTCTGTCAAGCGCCAACGTGCTTTTGTTTTGCTGCCGCCATTAATGTAAGTTCTTCGATTTAGCTGATTGGTTGATACCAGAGCCCTTGAATAGAGAGTCGCGTCATCTCCATTCACTCTAATGGGCCATTTTTTTTCACAGCAATGGCGGTTCGCGGAGCCTCTCAATAGTTCCCGGAAGTAAGCGGCACATGCTAGCAGCGCAATGGAGGTACAGCAGAAAAGACCGGCTGTGTTGTACTTTTAACGGGTAAGATGTCCAAAGACTCAAATTTTACATTATCA
>NC_065525.1:2507234-2512378 GCF_006386435.1 Epinephelus moara | reverse complement strand
ATGACTAATGATGGCAGCAGCAGCAGGAGGCATCTGGCAGGACCACGGCAGCAGCACAGTATATGTGTGTTTATATCTATATCTATCTATCTATATATATGTATATCTATATATCTATCTATATATATATATATATATATATATATATATATATATATATTCCACTCTGGGGTTGAGGTGAATAAAATAACTGTGTTGTGACCTAAATAACATGCTGTTGCTATCTGCATAAAGTATTAAAGCATGAAATCACGCATTTTTAATGTACGAACGCATCCTGTATCATAACTACATGTGTGCCGTTTGTAACAAACCAAACCTCGAGAAAATCAGTTGAAAATTCAGTGAGTTATTCTATTTTACTTGTGCATACAGCTCCTTCCTCAATAGAAGTGAATGCACTGTGGAGGCGAAGAGAGACCCATCCAAGATGGCGGCCGGCGAGGACGCGCTCAGGCACTCGATGCGGCGTCTATGTATATATGTCTATGGTTGATACAGCCGTCTAAATACCGCCTACTTTGAGTTGACTTATTTTATTGGTCTTGGCTTTAGTTTTTGCATAAAGTAAACCGCGTTGATTGGTCCAATCAAATGTCAGTCGCGTTAGGCAAGGCAGTTAATATCCCGCCTACTCTTCCTTTATTGGCTGAGAGAGAGGCATTGGCATTGGGTTGACGCTGGGGATTGGTTAGAAAGACGTCCGTCACGAATCAATTTTTTTCCCTCAGAAAAAAAAGCAAACAAAAAAAACTGTCGAACAGGCAGAGACGGCAAGGCATACTTCAGCTATTGTCACTGAAATATAATGTTTTTCTCAACGAAGCCGACACTATCCGTTCTGTGGATTTAACGTGACACCTACAAGCATTATAATCGTGAGTAAAACAGCTATTTCTGTTTGTCTTTACCATGCGGTCAATCACATACAGTGGAATTTTGGGTAGCTGTCTTTCAAGTATATTGTTGTCAGAGAAATTAGCTAATTTAACGTTAGTGTTTGATCAGTTATAGAACACACCAGGACATCACGGACACTGTACTGCGGTGTTAAATTGAAGATAAAGTCTTTGTATCGTGGGTATTACCACAGTGTGTGATCTATTTACAGGCTGTTGTGAGACAAGTAGTAAAGTTGAGGTGGCTTTGGTATGTCTATCAGCAACACTGAAGTTGGTGACGTTAACGTTATACATTAGCAAGGCTAGATCAACATTGTTTACTGTATGTAGTTAAAGCTACATTTAGTTATTTTCTATTTGAAAAAATGGACAGGTGTATTTAAAGGCTCATCGTCATGTTTATTAATCGACACCGTGGTTAGTTAACAGTTACACCGAAGTGTTACTCTTTAACCGGAGCGAGACACTGGCATGACTGGGAGAATGGAATGGAAGCAAGTTATTCAGATATTAGCTTGCAAGCTAACCACTGCTAGCTAATTTCCAATCGCCGGGAGATATTTAACAATTTCGGCCAACTTCTAATTAAGCTTAAATCTATTTATTGTAAAATGCAGACTTCTTACTGTGCGTAAATGTAAATGTGCGTATTAGTAAATTGTAACGATAGTGTGTTCTCGCCCATTTCATGCACGGTGTCCTGTCAGTCAGAGCAGGTCACCTTGTGTTTTTTCCCCGTTTCTTTACCTTCTTTTATTAGCGTTTTCGTAGCTCCGTGACGCTATTCTGTGATTATTTGCCAGTGCTGGTTAATTCTTTAACGTTGAGTGTACATGTATATAAACCATTTGAAGGACCAGGGTGTAGGATTTACGGGTATATATTGGCAGAAATGGAATCTAACATAATGAGGATGTTTTATTTAGTGTATAATCACCTGAAAATACGATTTGTTGTGTTTTCGGTTCTTAGAATGAGCCCTTTATGGGCCAGTGATGTTTCCAAAGCCTTTAATAAAATAGGGATGCACGATGTTGGATTTTTGTTGCTGATATGCCGATATATAACAACTTATTTAGCCTATAACTGATACCAATACAGATATATCCACTTTTGCCCCACCTAATTTTAGTGGTCATAAAGTCTCCTCTGTAGTGGAATTAACATCAGTGTTTCCCACAGGATTTTTGGAGACTATTTTGTACATATTTGATTTAAAGGCATCAATCTGGTGAATTCAGAGAGCCAAGTTATGATGGCAGAATATGCCTGGATTTCAACATGTTTGTGCTTTTTATGTGTGATAAATGTTCTTTTTTTACTGATAAAAACACTAGTGGTATGTTATGGTGAATGGTTACACTTAAAATACGGCTAAGGATTAGTGGTTAAACATTTCAGTAATCAAAAGAAAAATGACTTGCGTACTGGTCTGCCTCTGGAGGGCTATTTTATTATTTTAATTCATGTGCAGACAAAATATTCTTTTAAAACTCTCTCTCTCACACACTCACAAACACAGTTACAGATAGACAAAACAATACAAAATACACACTACGAAAAGAAAACAAAAGGTAAGACTCAAATTAATTACACACAAACAGACACAAATTACTGCTTTTTTGGGCATTTTTTTTTATTTAAATTTTATTTTTAAAGCATTACTGCTTTCCTCCTTCCCTCTCTCCCTCCCTCACAATTTGCAAGTACGGCACCCTGAATCAGAGCATTTAATTTTACGCGGCTTCAAGAAGATGTTAAAAGCCCTCTGGTAGTTGAATGCCTCAGGGACAGGCCCATTTATAGCAACCCACTGGATCCGTCGCGTGTGCGATGCGGCTGAGGCGCAGGTGCCGGAGCTAATCGCAGCCATTAAAGTCAATGTACGCTGCTCCACCAGAAGCGCTGTGCCGTGTCCTAGCTGCGGCCTAGAAGCGTCTTGGCACTCCGCTCCACTAAAAATACGCGCTGGGTCTGTTTTTGACTGACGCCGCACGATGGCGCATCAATTTGCACAGACCAAATGATTCAAACAGGAAGTCACGTGCAGAAAAGATGAGAGTATCCGGTCAATTTCAAAATAAAACACTCATGAAAACTCCGGATAGTATTTCACATCACTACATCTATCAATATGACGTCAAAGTTGGTGGCCCCAGGCCTGAAGTCAAAGTGGGGCTCAGAGGAGATTTCTGCAGATTATCGCGTGACATTATGATCTCTCGATCTGCCAATTCCAGCCTCTCGCGTGCACGCTGCTATAGTTCCAGTGGACATTGACACCTGGCATAGGATGGCAGAGAATTCTCAGTAGGCGCTCCAGCTGGTGCACTACAGAGGGATGTTCATTTACCGGAGACATTTTATATCTGGCCGATTTTTGGAGACTATGGTGGGCCGCCATAGTCTCCAATATTTCAGTGTATGAAATATTCATTCATTGTGCAAAATAAGAAGTATGTCGGCTGATTCTAATAGTTAATTTTAAAGTCAATATTGGCCGATACCAATGACATGCTGATATTATCACGTGACATGCAATTTTGATGTCCAGCACACTTTATAAGTAAGCATAGGGAAAATGCTGATGAAAAGTTATGAATCTGTTAATTTCTGCTTATCAAATAAAATAAGAACATATTGAATGTCCCACAAAGTTTAAGAAGTATTAGTATCAGCGCTGATCAGATCAGACAGATGGATGGAAGTAGCAGCTGTTGGTGAGTGAAAGCAAACTTAAAGGCGCTGTATGTAAGAATGTGGCCAAAACGGTTACTGCACTCAAATTCAAAATACTGCCGCGAGTCGTGTCCGCCACCCCTCCCCTACAGATTCGAGGTTGCTGGACAGCGGCACCCTGGAGACTGATTTGTTTGCCCATGGACGGCTGCTGTGGCAGGGCCGCGTCGCCGCGTCGCCACGTCCGTGATCTTCGGTTTTCCAGCGGACCATTCGAGCAAGTCCGGCTTCTCTGCTGCTAACGCTGCTGCCGGGATACAGCTGAGGAGGAGCCGGCTGCTAATGCTATGTACCGGGACACTGCTAATGCTGCTTGCCGTGCTGCTGTAGCTCAGTCGTAACTGTAACTGATGCTGAGACTCTACCGACTGTGTGACTGCTAGATGGCGGTGGGTGGTGCAACAGGCCAAAACACAAATTCAAAACATAAACATGATTTGCGGACCGTAAAATATTTTTTTAAATGCGAATATTCTGCCCGTACTATTGTTGTCGGTGAGATCAGTATGTTATATGAACATTATTCCTTAGTCTCTGTGACATATTAGGAGGATTTTATGACTATTTGCTTTAGATTTCTTACATATAGCTCCTTTAAGAGCCAGCGCACTGAAGACTAAGTTTTACTTTCACTGTGCCTGGCATTCTGCTGTTCCATCGGTGCCCTTTGTCAGTGGAGCAAATAATAAGAGAACAGCGAATACATTCAAATTGCATCAATTGCATTCAATTGGGTCCAGCCCCAAAAATACACAATCAAAAGGTGGCAGCAGATGTTTTCATTGTGGTGAGCCTCCAAAAATATATAAATGTGTGGAAAACTGATGGCTATGATCTTAAGTTGATCAAACACTGGGGGTGGTTGCATAAACATGTTAAATGTGTTGATTTTCCTTTTTAAGCAGTGCTTTAGTTGTGAATATTGCAAGAGGCTGTTATACCGATATCTCTGTTTTAGTGTTTTGTAAGGAATGATTGAGCTGTGATGGAATAAGTGCTCTAGATGTGTAATACCTCTTCTTCTCTATGAACTCAATGCTAGTGGTTTGTTTTTGATCTGAAAATCCAGGTTGTGTCAGATTGGGGTAAATGTGTTTGAGGATGTCACAGTACTCACACAATGCATCCCCATGATGGTTCACTGAAATCTGCGTTATGATTAGGGCTGGGGCGACGCGTCGACGTCATCGACTACGTTAATACGTCGACGCAAATAATTCGCGTCAATGCGTTGATTCAAACAAAAAAATGGCAGTGTGCAGCAGCAGTGCTGTGCTATTGTGTTATGGCTTATTCAAGTGCTGGAACGCCTGAACGCGACACAGGCTCTGCTCCATTGACTGTATGCACAGTGCCGTGCTGCGGGTTTGGGCCGGGCTCGGTTATAATTGTCTCACTCGGGTCGGGAAAATGCAGCCCGAAATGTGCTCTAGTGTGCTCACCTGTGTGTGTGTGTGTGTGTGTGTGTGTGTGTGTGTGTGTGTGTGTGTGTGTGTGTGTGTG
>NC_065525.1:2500108-2507166 GCF_006386435.1 Epinephelus moara | reverse complement strand
GTGTGTGTGTGTGTGTGTGTGCGCGCGCGCGCGCGCGTGCACATTGGGGCCAAACTCCGCTGTGCGTGTTACAGAGAGCAGAGGAGAATTGTCAACGTGCAACCATGTAGAGACAGAAATGACATATTGATAAATAACATAAGGCTATTAATAGGGGTGGGCGATATATTGTTAACGATAATATCATCATTGTTGTTTTAACGATGTGCAAATTTACGTAATCGAGTATGCAAATGACTTCACAAAAACAACTGAAAACACGCGCTGAAAGGTTGAAACCCCACACATTCACTGAACAAGAGTTACGTAACTTGCGTGTAGCAGCACGCCGCAGTACACCTAGGTGGTCACATGATCTCTCACTGGCACCTTCCCGGCAGGTTAGCCTGCTGCGCACCTTCCCGGCAGGTTAGCCTGCTGCTAAACAAACATTAGCGAGACAACATAGCAACACCGCCCACAGATGCTCCAGCAGCTTCGGAAGACGTGGGTCAACTGTAGTGATAGGTCCCAGCCTGTCAGGCTAAAGTTCGCAGTACCGGAAGACCGTCTACGGAGCTACCTAGCCTAGCCACAGTTAGCTGAACGAAGCGGCAACATGGCACAGTTTCAAGTCTCCCCGCCGGAAAAGTTCACCTTCAAGGCTGAAGACTGGCCTAAATGGATTAAACGCTTCGACAGATTCCGCATTGCTTCTGGATTGGAGACGCAAGCAGAAGAGAATCGCAGGAATGTGATCTTTGAGAGAGCAAAGTTTAATCAGCGGCATCAAGAAACGGGCGAGACGGCCGACAGTTTCATTACGGCGCTGCACTGCCTGGCGGAGCACTGCGGTTACGGGGCTCTACATGATGAGATGGTGAGGGACAGGCTTGTGGTGAGTCTGCGGGACAAACGCCTATCTGAACAGTTGCAAATGGACCCGGAATTGACGCTACAAAAGGCCGTCACCAGAGTCAAACAGAGCGAGCAGGTAAAAAAGCAGCAAGAAATGTTAAGAACATTTTTCCATTAATATCATCCATGAGAAACAATTAATGAGCTATAACTCAGGCTGTTAAAAACACATATTTAAAAGAATATCGTCTAATTATCGTTATCTTCAAAATCCCCCAAAATATCGAGATATTATTTTTTGTCCATATCGCACACCCCTAGCTATTAAGTTTGTTTAATGAAAGGACAAGGTATAGACCAGGGCCCTATTTCAGAAAGCAGGATTAGTGAAAACTCTGAGTATGTTGAGCCTGAGATGAGGAGAACTCAAAGTTTTCCGTTTCACAAAGCCAGCTCAGTGAAACCCTGAATCAGTTACTATGTCAACTTACTCCCTGAAGCAAACCTGCTTGCTCGCAGGTTTGCTTCATCTAAGCCTGAGGCTGAGCGTGTTGCAGGTAGGAGAAACATGGCGTGTCCTTTTGTGAATGAAGTCGTGGACGTTGGGGCATGGTTCATTTAGAGGCTGTTGCGTAAGGAGAAGGTGATTAGACCCCGTTTGGATGTCCGCCCAGAGGAGTGACTATATGAAAGATATAATTTCACCTCACACTGTATCATTTATCTTAACAATCTGTTCCACACAGATATATCATATATTACACATCATGGATTTACACATCAGTGAGGCAAAGGTTTTTTGGGCCGTAAGAAAAGTGACTCTGGTTCTGAAAAGACTTTGGCCCGTTTTTGTGGTTTTCCCTGGGCATAAACCAGGATTGATTATCAAAGTATTTACAATGCGGCTGCGGTGGCTTAATGGATTAAGCGGATGCTTCGTAAATTTGATGCACAGTCCTTGATGCAGCGCCTGCGGGTTCAAGCCCAGCCTGCAGCCTCCCGCGCGTCGTTCCCCTTCTCCTCTTAACGTTATGCTGTTTTGCCATTGAAGGCAACAAAAGCCCAAGAAATAATCTTTAAAAAAAGAGGAATTCCACAGAACTGCAGGTTTGTCAGTGTTCCATCAGCTCCATCAGATTACAGCTGAATAAGAGGATTTAGCAAATTATATTAAAATATATGAGCACTGTTGTGTTATAAAAATGTTTCTATATTTTCTGTATTTTAGACACACATTAACTCATCACATTACAAACGTCACTTCACATTACCTATTAACATGCTCTGCAGTCTGTTCTCATCACACCTCATGCTGTTTGTCTGCAGCTGCCGTATTAGATTTTTTTTCATGTCTTCATTCGCGGTCATTAAAATCTCTGATTCAGTTGGGATGAAACAAGTGTCTTTCTGCTTCCTGCCACTGAAAATCTGCACTCAAGGGATGGGCATCTATTTTCGATTATCGATGATTGATTTTTAAGGCTTTTGATCGATCACAAATAATTTTGATCGATAGTTGCAGTGTTTCCCCTACAATGCCTGGCATAGGTCCGGCGAGCCGCCGTGCCAACGAGACACCCAGCCCGGCGAGTCGCCACGCCAATGAGACCCTTCCGCCCGGCGAGCACGGCGGCTCGACGGGCCTACGAGACCCCTGCCGGACCTATGCCAGGCAAAAAATCAGAAACAGACGGAGGCTCTCATCGCTCTCCAAAGCCTCGGCGGCTTCCCTTGAGGCTTCTGAAAACACTACGCCATTGAAAGACGGAGGTTTTGCTGAAAACTGAAGCCTGTAACTCTGGCTGGCAACGGTTGTAAACACCCAGGGGTGAACTGCGCATG
Source organism: Epinephelus moara (assembly GCF_006386435.1). NCBI lineage: Eukaryota > Metazoa > Chordata > Actinopteri > Perciformes > Serranidae > Epinephelus > Epinephelus moara. Next base: position 2,504,487 of record NC_065525.1, on the reverse strand, counting down.
CGCGCCATTCTTCCTCTTTGGCCTGGGGGGTTGAAGCTCAAAACTGGGGCAGCTGCGCTCTCTTGCGGCGACAGTCTGCACTGCACTCTTTTGTTTTCTCTCTTTTGAAATACTCGCTTATCAATTAATCGATAATTAATCGTTAATTTTTTTGATGATCGAATAATGAATTTTGATCGTTTGCCCATCCCTACTGCACTCAATTGATGATGGCCTGTGGTGCTCACCGTGAAGGCGCGTTCCTCAGGCTGAACATACTCAGAGTTGATTGAATGATTCTGATCAGCTGTTCTGGAACCGAAAACTCAGAGTTTCCCAGCTCAGGCTCAGTCAACTCAGAGATCGGGATTAGGCTCAGAGTTTGTTCAGCCTGCTTTCTGAAATAGGGCCCTGTTCTATAGGAAAGGTAACCTTAAATGACTTCTATTGTGATCTGGTGGGGGAGCGCCCCCCTTATATAATGGTAGGGGAAACACTGATGTTTCAATAAATGTTAATGTTAATCAGAAATGTTTTGGTATTCATATTATTTAAATTGCCTCATTAATAGGGGTGCAACGGATAAAAAAACTCATGGTTCGGATCGTATCACGGTTTTGAGTCACTGATCGGATCATTTTTTCGGATCAGGAAAAAAAAAAAAAGACAAGACAAATATAACTTTGTCCTCCATTTATTTTGTAAAACACTTTTGCCCATTAAATTAAAACAGCATTCAACTAAAGATGTCCATCCAATGTTTAATTACAATTTTAAATTATATAAAAACAACTTTAAGTGCAATAAGGCATGATATCTTCTTCCTTTAATTTATGGATAGTGAATTAAAAACAACTTTAAGTGCAATATAAGGCATGATACCTTCTTCCTTTAATGTGGACAGTGAATTAAAAATAGACTTGCACCGATTAATCGGCAATGCTCGGAACCTGGCCGGTTATCACGTGATCGGCCATGACCTGCGATCGGCCGGTCAGTCTAAAATATGCCAATTTAAAACGCCGGTCAAATTCCCAGCACGCCGCATGATTGACATTGTGTAACATCAGCAGCGCACACACATATACACACGCACACACACATGTGCAACTCATGGCTTGGGCGATGTGAGGAAGTGAAACATGGGCGGCTTCTCACCTTAATCATTCACGCACACCAGGGTCCAAAACTAACACTCGTCACTCGCCAGTTACGGGTAGATTTTGTCTCTGGCTGGTAAATTTTTAAGACCACTCGCCACTCTGGCGAGTTATTTTTTTACCAGCGAAAAATGCATTTTTTGTTACTGGAGAACGATGCTGGTATCGGCTGGTTTCCTGGCAGAGTAATGTGTATTTCAGGCAGAGATGATCTTTGGTCACGTAAGTGCGTCAGTCATGACGTTAACACAGCGTGCCGAGGTGGATAGCTGTTGTTAGGCTCGTTGGCGAGGCGCAGCTGTGAGCAGCAGGTTTGATGGGCAGCTTAGTGAAGCTGAGTGAAGTGGAGCCTGCGGAGGAAACACCGGGACCGTCTGGATGTAATAGTCCTTGGAGGTGCTGTGGTGCTCTGCTGCACAGATAGGAAACCCCTCGGCTGACAGGATGTACCACTCTCTCGCTCCGCTACTTTGCTAATAGGCTCGTTCAAGATGAGCTGCGCCTCGCCTGGAAAGTAGACGAGAGCAGGCGGCCACAGCGGGGGGCGGTGACAAAAAGCCGCGGTGAAGTCAGACAGTTTCCTGACAGTTTCCAGCAGCCTTCAGTCCGTACAGGAAGTCACAGACACACTTAGATCCAGTCTGGAATGATGTCAGTTTTTTAAAAAAGTGATCAGACCCATATATCAGTTTGTTCTCAGTCTCCAGTTGTTTTAATTATGATAGATTAATTTATTAAAATGCTTTGCAGGTGATCTGTAATTTATTTTCATGGTTTATCCTCCATTTTACATGAATTCTTCTGTAAATCAGCATCATATCAGTTTGTCCTGTCCCCTCAACTATACAGGCTAAATAAACAGTGATTGACTATAAGGTTCATATTTTCAGAGGAAAAAAAATACAAGACAACAGCTTTCATTAAAGATCAGTCAGATACAGTCAGGGCTTCACATCTGTACAGATGTTATTTTAAGAATCCTCACATCCCACTGACCACAAGTCTGTGTTGCTAAATACTTCAATAATTACAAAAGTCCAGTGTTAATATACAGTAGACTCTGTATCGTTTATGATGAATGTAGGGCTATTTAGTCTCTGATGACTTAACTTCACCATCAATCACACAACATGTTTTCTGTTACAGAATAAACTTTCAAATCAGACAAATACAATCTTAATCTCTAAAATTCAACAAAAATGAAAAGTTTATCTAAAACGTCATCTTGTTGAGTCGACATCTAAACCAATCAGCTGTTAGATCAGGTGAGAGCCAGGCGGTGCAGTCGGTGGAGAGCAACTGCAGCACCTGGCTCTAAAAACTGCGGCCGCCTCACTCTTGCGGTTTTATCACCGTCCACTTTTGTAATACGTCAGAGCAAGTCGGGATGAAGTCGGACACAAAACTAACCAGCATGCATTGTGCGCCGATCGCCGGTGATCGAATCAGCTCAGGCCTGGCTCATCTCAAACGAACCTATTGTTAATGTACCTCCATGGTCTGAACCCCCGTAGAAGAAGAAGTAAGAAAAAGTATCATGTGGCGATGCTGGCCAGGTATTGCGGAGCCTCCCGCAAAAAAACTAAAGCAAAAGAACCTGCTGAGGCTGAGATTTTACCGACCGACGACCAAGAGACAGAGGTTAATGTTGCTGCTGCTGCTCCCGCTGCTGCCACCCCCCAGTCTCATCCACCGGCAGCATTAAGTGACTTGACTTTTTTTCCTTTAAATTATTAATTATTTGGTTGGCTGGTAAAATATCTGCCTGACTGGTAAAAAAAGGAGAAAGTTGTTAATTGTCCGTGTTAAACTGCACTACAGAGCTCTCACTGCTGCACTGTGCCGCTTGAAACTGACGAGGCGTGTGTCGGCGTGCCGAAGATGTGCGTATGAAGACCTGTGTGAATTTTCCACAGGAGATATTTTTACTTTTTTGTCTTGTAAAGAAATTACCCACAAATGCTATACACCAAGAATTGTTATTTTATTTATCTGTGTTTTTATTTATGTATGCCTTTTTTACTTATTTATTTTAATACTGTACCCGAAGTTATATTTGGGCAAAAAGGAAAATGTTTCTTAACCTGTGTCACTGTTTTTGTTTGTTTGTTTGAGATGATTATTGAAAAGCTGGTTGTATCTTGGTTAAAATGTTCTAATAAAGCAAAGATAGAAAATATTGCAATATCTTGTGTGCTGTAAAGTGGTTTGAAAAAAATGAAATCGGAGTCGGCCAAAATCGGAATTGGCCATCCAGACACTCTGCAAATCGGAAATTGGCATTGGCCCAAAAAATTGTAATCGGTGCAAGTCTAATTAAAAACAACTTGAAGTGCAATAGAAGGCATGATATCTTCTTCCTTTAAACATGGAGAGTGAATTAAAAACTAGCCTATGTCCACATCATCGAAAAAGAAGAAAAGAAAGAAAGCAAAGCATACCTGAGCTTATAATTTAAAATTCTTTTTCTAAAAGATAAAGATGTCTACTTTGTCTGTGGAGAGTGTAGACCTCTTTGCAGTCACTATGTCCCCTGCTGTCGAGAACACCCTCTCGCGAGCAGGGCCGTCGCAACCGGACAGGCAAACTAGGCAATTGCCTAGGGCCCCGAGCTGGAAGGGGGCCCCCAGAGACTCCTGACATTGGTCCATATCAATGACAATATGATGGAACCCCTATAGACACTGCAACAACGACAACACATTGGAATCCCCCCTAATGGGGAGACTGCTGACATTTGGTCCGTAATCAACGACACAACTTGAAACCCCCTTAGACACTGCAACGACGACACGTTGGGAGACCTCCCTAATGGGGCCCCCTACTAGCTGACTTGCTGCTGCTGCTGCCGGTGCCGGGCAAAATGAAGCGAACATATCCTTCAGGGCACGCAAAAAGAAAAAAAAAAGCAAGAGGAGGATGAAAAAAAAAACGAGACAGTGGTAAGTCAGAATGTGTTACATTAAAAGTAGTTAGAACAGATCAGCATAATAAATTAACAGTAATCCGTATGACACAATGAGACGGAAAGAGAGACAGAGAGAGATGCAGGACAGACAGTAATGACAGTAATGACAGTAGCTTACAACATTAATGAAAGTAATAATATTATAATTATAATTGTGGCTATTGTGGTACAATATGTTGAAAGTATATATTAATATCTGATAGTATACATATGTGACAATAATCATATGTGTATAATAACAGTAGAAGTATGACTAATGATAACAGCAGCAG
>NC_065525.1:2486389-2500092 GCF_006386435.1 Epinephelus moara | reverse complement strand
TATCAATTTTGCATAACAATGTCACTTCATAAACTGATCAGTTAACAGTAACTTTATTTGGGTTCAACCTGAGAACTAATTGATTTGATGTGATTTATTTACCTTCTGTAACAACATCAACACTTAGGTTAAACAGATAGGCTTCAATTTGCATTCTGTAAGACAACAGGAGTGCAGCAGAGACAGAAGGAGAAATAACTGGCATACGCCAGAGGGCACTGAGAGCCAGAAAAAATGGCATATGCTACATACGTGTATATACAATCTGCTGATAATAGGCCTACATGCGGCTTTAAGGCTAGTTGTAGTGGAGTATTTTCACACTGTGCTATCAGTAATTTGACTTAATGAGTGAAAGTGCAAATGCACTCTTGTTTGTTTCAACACTCCACACTGTCACGGGCATTGCATCTTACCGCTTCATGTCTTCTGAGTGGGGGGGGGGGTCCTGCAAGGTGCCTCTTCCCTGGGGCCCCCAGAGTGCCTTGAAACAGCCCTGCTCGCGAGGCACTGAAGTGCCAGGCACAGCGAGATAGCATCTTGCCATGGCAATGTGATGGTATTTACGCTCATTGCTTTTCCACCATGTCAGTGGATCACCATCTACTGGAATGCCGCTTGCTGCCTGGTAGGATGCCACCTCCTCTTTGATGGTGTCAGCAGAAGTCTTGCTGCCCATGTCCTTGCTTGCAAAGGTCTCTCCAAAAAGCTCCGCCATGGCCGACTTCTTTTATGGAGGAGATGTGTCCAAGTTTGCTCCTGTTGGCTCTGCAGCTTGACCCTGCAGAAAAAAATACTTGATTAATTAAACCAATTATTTATTTTCATATTTCATAGACATGAAAAATGTGGCAATAACATTTAATAAAAGCCATTATTATTCAAAATAAAAATATGTAAAATATAGAATTTTTAAATAAGATTTTTTTTCTTTATCTCTTCAACGCCCAGACTGCTCACAATCTCAGTGGTGAGATCACTGTATGTCCTCTGGCGTAGGGCAGGGTCTAGGTGAGACAGGGACTTGAACCTTGGATCCAGTGCAGTAGATCTGTGAAGGTAGTCCTGTAGAGTAGGGGGTGAAGTGTATCTGGGCTTCAGGTCCTCTCTAATGGCAGTCTTGACATCTCTTGTGATGGTGCTGTCTTCCTCACTTGGGGCCATGGATTGTAGAATCCTTGTTTTTAGAGGGAGGATCATGGACACAGATGGTGCAGTTTCAGTGTTCAACACAGTTGTAACCGTTTTGAGGGTTTTGAGCACCTGGAGGACCTCCTCTGCCACTTTCACATCATCATCATCAGACAAGGTGATGATGTCTCTGACATTTTTCTTCAGGGTCTTGTCTGTCAGTGCAGAGTATATAGCTGCCTGCTGCTCAAGATAACACTCCAACATATCATAAGTTGTAGCGGTTTGACACATGAAACAAATATTTTTCTTTTACTCAGTCAAACCCCACAAAGGAACCATAAAACCCATAAAACAGGTCCCTTAACACCACAATTAGATTGATTTTACCTGGTTTCTGTAGAGCAAAAGAATTATACTCAATTTTCAAAAATACAAATACAACAGTAATCAGTTTCAGGAAAGTACCTGTATATATTTTTTTCACGAAAGAAAAGAAATGTTCCGTTCCGTTCAGTCAGTTCAGTCCAGGTCAAACAAAAAACTCCACTCCGGGATTTCCAAATAACATACCACAGTTCAATTCAGTTCAATCCACACAGTTTGTCAAACAAAAGAAAACTCCACCCCAGGTTTTCCCGTAAACAAGGAAGTAAAGAAAAATCCACTGTTTGCTCTGACTCAGTTCAGTTCCCAAACACATGATAAGTAACCAACTCACGGGACCGTGGGTGAATGCCATAACGCTCCGGTGTTGTTTCGGGTGTGGAGGCTCCGTAGGATCCCTTGATATATCCTTGGCGGGGAATCCAAGGTGAGGCCGGTGACCGGATGGATGATATTCCACAGGGAAACGTACCTATTTCGCTGTGGTAGGCCGAAAACGCAGAGGACTTCTGGCTCATTTCTCACTCGCCGGCGTCTCTTGCCATACTGCCAGGAGCGGCATAATGTAGGGGCCGGTCTACCTGGGCTCAGCTGATCGGATCCATCCCACTGGCCGATAGCACTGCGCTGCATTGATTTGGTTTTTAGCATTATCTGCTGTGACTGGGATATTAATATTTGGCCTCTCTATCTTCCACTCTGCCACTGCTTCTGTCAGTACCTGCGGCAGATTTGTGCCTGTGTGACTCTCATAGATGGGGCGTGTCTGCAGCACAGAGCTTCTCATCTCCCACTCCTCTGTGATGTAGTGAGCAGTCATAGTTACATAGCTTTCCGTTGCCCTGGACTCAGCTGCCGGACACTCTCCGGACAGCTGCGGCCCACTCACTCACTCACTCACTCACTCACTCACTCACTCACTCACTCACTCACAAGTTATCCAGTAAGACTGAGAGACACAGTGCTGCTTAATCTGTTGGTCTATATGTTGGACGTGCTATGCCAAATCAGTCTGTGAGATGAATTATATGACCGCGGTAGCAAACGTATAATACTGTGGGCCTTTTTCACCCTAACTTTTGGCTGCGCTGATTTCTGTTCCCAGTTAAGACACGCCATGTCATGCTGAGCTGCACCAGAGATGGATCTTCTCCAGTGCAGATCCAAAGGCCGGGCTGCCCACCCTCAAGAGGGTAGTGGTGACGTTCTCCCCCTCAAACAAGCTTGTGGGTTGTGACACTGAACTCACCTCTGTCTGCAGGAGACCAGAGAGAAAAGTGTTTTTTGAAGTCTCTGTGTGTTCAGCTCTCAGTACTCAGTTTCTCTTCTGTGTCCTGTTTTTACTTTACCTAGATATCTACTTTATTTTACAGTTCCATGTTCCATGTCCACCATATCAGAAGGTGTGGGAAGTTTCTGCTCGAAAACTCAATATTTCCTTATTTTAGTGCTTCACAATAAAAGTTTATAAATTACAAAATAATGGGGGACTTTAATTAGAGATGTACGGATACCACTTTTTCCTTCTCCAGGGCTGTACAGTGCGACATATATGTCGCACATGCGATGGAAAAAAATGTTTGTGCGATGAATTTATTTGTCTAGTAGTACGCGTGCGACAGACTGCTTGTGAGCCGCTTGTGTGTGTGTGTGTGGTCTGCAGTGATGTGAATAACGGCGTTATAAATAAACGGCGTTATTAATGGCGCTACTTTTTCAGTAACGACTAATCAAAAAAGTTGCTGTCTCCCCCAGGGGTCGCGTTAACCGGATATTCTCAGTCATTGACCGTTTTTTTACAACAACGACCGGAAAATCTGAAGGCCGTTGGTCATTTTGACTGGTTGCAATTACCACCCCTGCCCACTTGGCGGCAGAGTGCACAGTCAGTGGTTTAAGTGGCTGCAGAGAAAAAGTCATTCATCTGCTTCATGTAGCGTTGTTGACATAACGGCCTGGACACACCGTTCATCTGCTTCATGTAGCGTTGTTGACATAACGGCCTGGACACACCGGACGCGGAACCGAAGTGCAGCGCCCAGCAGCGGACGCAGTTTTCAGTCAGCGCCCATGTTAACCTATCTGACTGTCCACACAGGCCGCTGAGCAGAGCGGAGCGGATCATACCAAACAGGAAGTCGGACACAGAAAAGACGAGAGAATCCGGCCAATTTTCAAAATAAAATAGTGCATAACCGAACACATTTTTCAATACCCTAATCACTTCATTACAATTTTAATTTTGTGTCACCCCTAATCACTTCATTACAATTTTAATTTTGTGTCACCGAGCCTACAGGCATAACTACATAACGCTCTGGACACACCGGACCGTCCGGTGTGTCCAGAATGGCACGGGTGTGTGGATGTCTGTTCACTTTATAACTTGCTTGTTGGATTTATTAAAAACGAACGAATGAAAACTAAATGTCTTTGAATATCTTTATTATCATTTAAAAACAAAAATTAAAATGACCGGTAAAAATAGATTATGACCGGATTTTTATGACCCTGTTGGTCAAAATGACCGGCGATGAAAAAGTCTAGCGCAACGTCTGGTCTCCCCCGTTATAACACCGTTACTGTTACTCACAATAAAATGCGCCGTTACTCGGCTTTACTTGAGTTCACTGAAGCGGCTTTCACCCAAGCAAGCTCCTTCTCAGCGGAGCTCTAAAGTTTTTTTTCTTTGGTGATGGCAGGTGAGGGGGAAGGGAGGGAGAGACAATCGCATAATTGATGATGATTGGCTTAGGGAGAGTAAATTTCATCATAAACCAATCAGAGGCAGAGTAGGGCGGGTATTCACAAGCACACAAGCAGGGTTGTCAGGTCCGCTTATTAGCAGCGACTTTGGGTTTGTTTTCTTGTGAAGTCGCTTACAAATATTGGTAGTCGCGGGTTGCGTTTTTTTGGGCTTGTTTCTAAAGTGGAGTTGGGGGGGGGGGGGACATATTTGAGCATTATACAAAAGTAACGCTATAGTTACCTTTCCAGGTAATTAGTTACTTTTCTAGTGCAGTAACTCAGTTACTAACTCAGTTACTTTTTGAGGAAAGTAACTACTAACTATAACTAATTACACTGGTGGTCTGTTATTTTCTCGTAAAATCTGACACACGACATGAATGATGGCTCATTGTTATCCTACAAAAAAAAAAAACAATCGCTAGTCTACATGGTAGTTGAAGTCTACTGTGATAACGACCATTCGTAGTATCCTCTATATCCAACTACAATTCCCACAATTCCTGTGTGGTTACCTCTAGCCTCTCCCATCATCACTTCACTTCGCGGCGGTGAAAATGAAGAGGTATTTTCAGCACCTCGACAAAAACCCCAAACAGAAAGAGAACGAAAGAGAAAAAGACACACTTAAAGAGGATACTAAGTACTTAAAAATTATGGCGAAAAGGTAGTTTCTTGCAACCCTAGAATTAAGATAAAAATATTCACAAACGAAAAAACACTTCTGGTTGCTGATAAGTAGTGTTTAACTTTTGATTTTTCACACTAAAAATTAAAACCCTCGGCGCACACTGCAGCGCAAGCAGACAGATGCGTGACTCAGCAGTATGTGTCACTGACACCAGACTCAGAGCGCAGCGGACCGGTGGAAAATGTCACCATCAGCATTAGGGAAGGGTCACGATTTTCGAATTTCGAATAGTCGTTTTATTTTTGAAAAATCGATTTTTTAATGCGACTATTGCTGTTCGCCGTCTTATCCCCCCCCCCCCTTTATTTGACATGCAATTCAGCTCCGATTATTCGAAAAATTGTCGAATAGTTGCCATGATTTTCAAATAGTGTTTTTGCTTGTGCTGCCCATCCCTAATCAGCATATTATTTTACATCAATAAAATCTATTTTATCATTATTTTGAGTCACATTGTTGAAAAAATTTAGTCATCTGTGTTCAAGCAGGATAATAGGTCTCCATTCATTGCACGTTGGGCTTTCTACTTTCTATTTCCTTGTCGGAGATGTTTTCTTTTTTAATTACATGATAGCTATTCTCCCTTAACTCAAAAGTAAAGAATACCTTTGTCCATTTCAAATAACCCGTGGCAATAATAATATCCCTGTTCTCTGATTTACTGTGAAACTTTTTTAGGCAATTCATGCAACAGTCAGACCAGATGACTTCTTTACTCGGCCTAATGGGGCCGGCCTTTATTTGTCAACCAACCAAAAACAATCAATCAATTAAAAACACAAACTGGAACTGGAACATGAAATCGTATATGCCTAACAGACATTGCTTCTTGTTCTTTGAGTTTACATATGGCTAAAGGGGAAAAAAACAACCGTAAACAGATGGCATGATTAGTGTTTCGTTCAAGGTCCCCCCAAAACACGGGAGAAAAAAAAGGCTGAATATTTGAATTTTTTTTTTTCACAATGGAATCCTGTGCCATCGAACAAAGCTTCGAATTTTTTGGGTCAGCCCTAAATCCCACATGCAAGGGGGGGCTAGCCATAAAGTTGTTGTTTTCAGCAAGTTGGCCTTGAATAGTTGAAGTTGAGCTGTAGAGCTGTGTTACTTGTTATGACCTAAGGTGTATTTTAATAAACCTGTCTTTGGTTTAATTTATTCTTTCAAGCTTTCCTTCTCATCTTATCTGAGTTCTGTTGTATGTTTGTGCTACATAGATTTAATTGCAAACTACAACTGTTTAGTAAGTTAAAGATGCATTGCTGCTAACGACAGCTTGAAGTGGCGTTGAGGTCTTAAAGTTTTTTTGGAAGGTCTTAAAAAAGTCTTAAAAAGGTATTGAAATTAACCTCAGGATTCCTGCATATACCCTGTTAAATGACTTCTGCTGTGATCTGGCACTATATAAAAAATAAAATTTAATAAAATAACTTGACCTTCACGGGGGGGGGGGGTCCCCCTAATATATTGGTTGGGGAAACACTGGTGTTTATTACTGAATTAGCAGAACTTTGTTAGCAGCTTTTCTTCAATAAAGATTAATAAAGGTAAGTCTAATAATATCGCAGGGAGGAAGAGTAAAATCAGAAACAGCCACAGTGAGATGTTAGATTTAGGGCAGAAGACAACAGGCTCTTACTGCACCTCTGCAAACAGCTCACCTCCAACAGGTCATTGTCTTGTACCTGCCTTGCTTTGTGATGGAAAAACACATGCAGCAAAAATAACAGGCGACATTAGCCATGGATCAGCTTGCAACTGAACATATAGCCTATTTGTAGAAAATACCAAGATATATTTCCTGTATCACCATTCAGCCTGATAATACAGAGATATGAATTTTAGTCCATATCACCCAGCCCTAATACCAAGGTATTTAATGTTAGGTATTGGCATTCAAAGGCCAGTTCAGACCAAAGATTCCAGACACAACAAAACAATTTTCGGACATTGCAGAGAAAAGTTGCAGTGGTCTGAATGACTCAGTTGCATATCGGCTCAGCTTGGCTCATGCAGAGAGATTCAACCTGTTCAATCATGGGCAATGCATCACAAACTGTTTCGAACCTTGTAACCAATCAGCGGCAAGCTCTTGCTTTTTTTTTGTACAGCTGGGTACCCACATGGGCCGTCGTACCCATGGGCGCAAGCTGTGGCTGTTGCAAACACACAGTAGTAGTAGTAGTAGTAGTTGGAGTAGTAGTAGTAGCTGTCACAGACATTTTGAAGATGATGCAGTACAGCGCAAATAAAAGGTAACGTTAGGGCAGGCCACGTGCGGCCCAGAAGCAACCTCTGAGTGGCCCGTGCAGGGATAGGTACCGAGACCCGGTATAAAACGGCCCGATATATACAGGGCGTAAAATTAACACCCGGCAAGCACCAATGGTGGGTAAAATATGAGTTTGGCGTGTTAAACAGAAACACTTACCTGACCATTTCGACCATTTCTGCCAGCTGTGTCAGACTATTTTGACCCTCGCGGCTTATTGTACATGTCCCGGGAACGCATGAGGTCAGCTACCAGAAATTCTGGCATTCTATGGTAACTTCTGAGCAAGATGTGGCGACACTTTCATGGTGTGAAGCCACTGCCAGAAAAGAGGAAAAACAAAGATGAACATGTTGGACTTGTACAAGAAGAACAGACCGTTAAACAGAGTACAAATGTTGCACGGCTTTTTATTGAAAAATGGAAACTAGATGAGGCTGGCCAGCCGTGTGGCTGACCTACGACCCCCACACCAACACGATGAGCTGCAGCCTTTGCTGCAAGCACACCAAAGAAACCGAGGCAAAATCCCTTTGTTTTAGGGACACAGAACATGAAATTATAAAGTATTAAAGACCACGAGAGGTCTAGATGCCACAGTGATTGCCTGAAAGGCACCGTAGGCAGTGTTCTACAGATTTGCAGTCAAGGTTTGCAGGACGATATGGCCGACGGCTCTCTGCCCAGACAATCTGGAACAGACTGCATGTCGCCAATCTCCGGTCTCATAGGGCTGCCAGGAGCCCTGCCATGACTGCCCTTCACCGTCAGGCCCGTTTGTCCTGGTGTCTGCAACATGTGCACTAGAACCTGAACATGTGGAGGAAAGTTATGTTCAGTGATGAGTCCAGATTCTGCCTACGGCAGTTGGATCATAGGGTCAAAGTGTGGAGGAGACGCGGAAAATGCTTTGCCAATTGCTGCAGAGAGTAACATCTCTGGTGGGGGCAGTGTGATGGTGTGGGGTGGCATCTCCCTCACTGGAAAAACGAGGGTTGTTGTCATTGGAGGCAATCTCAATGCAGAGATATTGAGATGAAATTCTGTGACCAGTGGCAATCCCAGAATTTTGGAGTGGAGTGGATGGAATGGTCTGTTAGCAGTCCTGATCAGCTTGGGCGTGCTGTTTGTGCCAGAGTGACCAACACAACCACGTTGGCTGAGTTGGAACAAATGCTGGCTGAAGAATGGGATGCTGTCCCACAGCAGTCTGTGACAAGGCTGGTGACAAGCATGAGGAAGAGGTGCTACTGAGGCTCCTGTGTGTTAAATGAATAAATTGTTAAATTGCAAATATGTCTTGTTTCTTCAGACTTCAATCATCCAATCCACCAAACAACACCAAACATGAGTCAACAGCAAAAAAAAAGCTGTTTGGCATTGGCAGAGAAGATTTGGCAAATTTTTAATGGGCGCAACCCACATACTCAACTCTGCTGCTTATGCCACAAGTGTGTGTGTGTGTGTGTGTGTGTGTGTGTGTGTGTGTGTGCAAATCATATACCTGATCAAGAAGCACAACATAATGCAGAAACAGAATAAATCAATCTACCTATCAATGCACAGAAACATAGCAAGTGGCATATACAATAACCCACAGTATTGTGAATACTTTCCTACGCCATCACCCAGAGACTAACATTAATGAGACGAGCAGCGATCAGCATGTAAACCAGCTGACCAAAACACGCTCCAGCATTAACCAAATTAAAACACCTCTGTGGTGAAGACAATAACTCAATAACTGCTCAGTCCAGTGTCTTCGCTTTCACTGCCGCTAAAGCCAAGTTCACATTACACAATTTTCACCCTGATTTTGCATCGCGGAGACTATCGTAATCTTTTGAGTGTTCATACCTGGCGACGTGTGTTTCTGTCAGTGGGTGTCTCGCCAACACCAAAAGATTTCTCCACTGAGCCCTCGCCGACAGAGCCCCAGATAACGCGGTGACATCACCAAACTACGTTTTTTAACTTGGAGACGACACATCGTACAGGCATGGATATTCTTCCCAGTGGTGAATCAGATCTGCCTCCAGGGCCTGGGTCCAAACACAACGCGCTCCCCGTGATCCTGTGGACACTGCCATTGTTGTTGTTGCTTGCCGGCTTGTCAGTGTTGCCAGATCTTGGGAGAGAGACAAGCAGTGCTTAATTTGAGCCGGAACGTACTGAACGCATACCAGGATCTTTTCAGAAAACGCCCTGGCGCGTTCCGGAACTAATTTGCATGGGTCTAGAACTTTTCGCATCTAAAAACTACATACAGTATTGGTTGATGTCACTAGTGTTGCAGGGTGGAGTACCGCAGTACTACGGTGCCTCACGTACCACTACTGTGGGATAAGTTCAAAGTCCAGTCGCAAGAGGGTGAGTGTCCATACGCCGTCCAATAACGGCGCGCGCTGGTCAATAACGGCGCACGCTGGCCACCTGGCACCTGTTTTCCAGACATGTGAGTATCTTTGAGCAGTAAAAGTTATTATTTATTTCTCTTTACTTGTTGGCAGTGATTTGTTTTCCACAGAGCATAGGCGTCATTTAGGTATGGCGAGGTATGGCAGCTGCCATACCTTGGAATCGGGAGGAAAAAAAAAGAGAGAGGTTTTGTTGTCATCTTACTTGTGAGTGTCCTTCATATTTGTTGCAAGTGATCAGATGTGATATGTTAGATAGTCCGAGGCGCACTGGCTGGTTGTTTTCATTGTATTGCACTTAAATACCGTATATTTCCAAATAGTCGCCCGGTGGCAAATAGCCACTGGGCACCTAATAGCCGCCGGGGGTTTGACCCCATTTTGCGTATTAAACGCTGGTCTGATTAAACGCCCGGGCAATTATTTCCTCATTCATTGCCTCATGGCTGTCCTCCTTGAGGGACTGTTTGTGCTTTTACGCACGGGTCGGTGGTGAAGTGGTGCACATGACTCGTGCTACGGACAGACGGACGGACAGAAAGCCATGTATCTAAAACAGGTAATACATCTGGCTACATCTTTCCCACATCAAATATCCGTGATCGCCTTGACCCGCGTGCGTAAAAGCGCACACAATTCCGTGTCCTCCCACCCGCGGATGCTGTGATTTGATGACCCGGTACTCATTGTAGCCCACTCTTATGAGACCCAATAATAATAATAATAACAATAAGTTACTGTGCACCTATATGCCATGCCTTTTAACAAAATTACCAGAAGAGTTCGCTGAAAAACAGGTGCAGCCTGAATTACCCGGTGAAAATCGCTGACATGCATGGGGAATACAGCTTCTACAGGCTCACCATAGCTTACTGTCAGGACTCAGGGACCAGAATTCGGGATGGCGGACCATCGGAATGGCGATACTTTGGTGTGGCGGCCTGTTCTGTTGGTTAAATGGCCCGTTCGGTTGGTATTCGGATAACTGGGGCTTTACTGGTATAATGCAATAGCACCACCCAGCGGTGAAACCCGTGTACACGTGTACACGAAAAAAATTACCCACTCTAAACGTTTAGAGATTTTTGTACATGAAGTCACCCCTACATTATACAGTATTTTTGCACTAAAAAACATACTTGACAGGAACTGTAACCAAATAACGGCCTGGTGCAGGTCGGTGCAAATAAAAAAATAAAAGCCTTGAGCAAATAGCCGCCTGGTTCTTTTAAACGCCTGGGGTCAAAATTGATTTTGCCCGGGCTACTATTTGGAAAAATACGGTAGGTCAATAATATGCTCATGTGAGTTATGAGTTATGTGAGTTATCTGTGTGTTGTAAAAGCATTTTGCTCTGCTGCTGTAGACAGCCTGTCTAAATGACATCTTGAAGCCTGTCTGATTGTATGTGGGGTTTTTTCTTCATGTCGACATGTTAAGCTTGTATTTTCGGTCTCTGGAGACACTCCAATAAATTCGCCTATACAGTATTGTACCAAATTGGCCTTTGTTTTACTGTGTTTCATACACCGGACCCCTTGGTTATTTTCTAGAAATTAGCTTGTAATTAATTCATTTTCTTTATTTTCTGTTAAAGTTAAAGTTAAACACATGAGTAATGATAATTAAACGTCCGCTCGCTGTCCGTGGTGCTGAAGTATGCGCCGAAATAGGTCCAATGTTTTCACTGCTCTCACCAAGTCGTGCATTACATGCAGACATGAGGTATTATGAATGTGAGAAACAGCTTCATGTCCTTTGAAACACTTTTCAGTAGCATAGTATGTACTTCTGACAGGTCAAAGACCAAAGTGAAGTTTTATATAAGTTCATATTTTTGAAACTCCATCATCAGCAGCTCTGTGACGTCATGTCATATTGCCATACCTTAGCTTTTGCTGAAACGATGCCCCTGGCACAGACCTCTACGTACGAGCATTTTACTCGCATTTGCGACTAGCCTATGGAGGCTCCGTGGCGCAAGATAACAGCTTACCGGCGACAGAGAAGTCCGACTCCAGGTCCAGTAGCCTAATTTCCTCTTTCATTGGTGTCATGACTGCCCAGTGGTACCTGGATAACCGAGCCGTGGCGGCACACAGGTATGTGACGTGTCAGAGGAGAAACAAGCCGTTCACATTCCTCTCTTTGTGGCAGGTAACGGCCCACAAACCTCACTGCACTTTAGGGACTGTTCTTTACTTATGAAGGGACTGTTCTTTACTTGTCAGGGGAGGAGGGTGGCTGGTTTATTTTTATTTTATTTATTTATTTTATTTCAGTCCCCCCTATGTTAATCACTTATTGATGCTGTTTTTGAAGTATGATGAAGTCAGTAAGTAATTTAATCCATTGAAATATCACTGATGTATTATAGAAAAGTGATTTATCTTTTTATAAATGACAAAAGGCACATCTGCCTCATTCTTGCTGTGGTATCGTGATACTACTCAGAACCGTGATACTTTCACTGGTATCGTACCGCGGGTCCCAGTTTTGGTACCGTGACAACACTAGATGTCACAACCATTCCATTTGGAGTTGCACAGTGAGGCGGCTCAGGTGCCGCTTAAAAAAGTGTTCTCTGAGAGAGCAGTGTTCCCCCACTCCCAAAAGTGGGGGAACACTGCTCTCTCAGAGGCCCAAAGTGTTCCTCTACTTCTAATTTTACAAATTAAGCACTGGAAACAAGCAACCAGGGCTATGGAAACAAGCCCAAAATAAGCAACTATCATGCGTTTAAATAACTTATTAGACGGAGATATATATATAGAGAAAGGTGACGTTTTGAGAGCAAGCCCAAATAAGCAACTCCACTTTAGAAACAAGCCCAAAGTCGCGATACACTTTGTCAGTCGTGTCAGACTTCTCCAGTTTTCTAGCATGCCAGATATCCAGTCCCAGTCACAGACGAGGGGGCGACTTGCTCGTAGGCTTGTTCACACATGAGGACTCATCGTGGCAGACTATCTGCCGACTCACCTCCGACCCAAGGTGGCTCTCAAGATCCTCTGCGATGTCAAAACTGTGGTGACAATCGCATAATCTGAACTAGCCTTAACAGAGAGAGAGGCTGCTCGCAGCTCCTCTGCTGGCATATAACAATAACAACACAGCGGCTGCAGCGGAGAGTGTGTGTGCCACATTTGTGACAGAGAGCAGAGGAGAATTGTAAACCTGTGACCATGTAGAGATAGAAATGACATGCCTTCGTGTAAATAAGATAAATAACGTAAGGCTATTTCAGTGTTTCCCACAGGATTTTGGGAAACTATGGGGGGGGGGTCTGCGCGAGGTTCGCCACCCATTTAGAAAATTTTGAACATTGTAAATTGAAATGAATTTGTATACAAAATGTACAGAAAGGTAAAATCATCAAGTTTTGAAAAAGTATTGCAATTTAATTTTGTCTTTAATGTTATTATCTTATATTAACTTTGTAATATGATTATCTTATATAATGTTATTACTATCCTAAAACATTCTCCAGGTCCTCTGTAACTCTGCAGGACTTATTTCCACCCTGTCCAGCAGCAGTACCGTGGCGAACGGTCCCTAACTGCGGGGAGAACGGAGCAGGCTTCCCCGGAGGTCTGCAGCTTTTCCCGGTCCCTCTTCTCCACACTTTGGGCTCTAGTTTTGCAGACCGGGCGAGGCGGGGGCGCACCTGCACTTCGCCAACTGGGTGTGGCCAGGCGGATTTTGCAAGTTTGGCACACCGTGCGCGCTGGCGCAGCTACTCGTCTGTCCCACCTCCGTCCCTCCTACGTGCGCAAGTTGGAAAGAGGGAGGAGAGAAGGCGTCGAGTGGGTTTTACACACATCACACCAATCAAATGAGCCCCTCTCCTCGCCCTTAAATGCGCCGCGCGAAGGCGTAATGAGAATTTACTCAATTCGCCATGGCAGAAGAGAACAGCAGCGTCAGACGGCCAAACTTCTCCCAGGAGGAACCTGATGTTTTGGTCCGGGAGGTCCAAGCTCGCAGTGTCCGAATATACGGAACTGCGAGCAGACCTCCACGGGCTGATGATGCAAAGGTAGCCTGGGAGGAGGTC
>NC_065525.1:2483801-2483929 GCF_006386435.1 Epinephelus moara | reverse complement strand
TTGTAGCTTAATTCCTACACAAAAATGACAGTGTCAGGGCTTAAAGTGAAAAATTTGTCAATCGTTCTCCGTCTATAATTTTGCGCCCTACTTGAGCCATGCCCACCTCTATTTATTTTTCACCCCTC
>NC_065525.1:2467462-2483778 GCF_006386435.1 Epinephelus moara | reverse complement strand
AAAAATGACAGTGTCAGGGCTTAAAGTGGTCAGGGCTTAAAGTGAAAAATTTGTCTATAATTTTGCGCCCTGCTAGCCATGCCCACCTCTATTTATTTTTCACACCCCTCTCCAGTTCTGCTGTATTAACACCGGGTTTAATATATTTTGCTTCCATCTCTCTGCCCTGCTCTACTGTACTTCAACGCTACTTAGCTGTCTCTCTACTCTACCAGTAGACTACCACATCCACCTGTTGCACAAAACGCACACAGCAGTGTTTCCCCTAGGATGGAGTTGTAGCAGTGGAGGTGAAGCACACGCATGAAAAATAATTTTCACTTTCACACTTTCACAACGTGAAACTTTTTGTATGCTTGCAAAGCACAGCCTGCTGGGATGTTTCTATGTATCTACTGGCACCAGAAGGGCTCTTTAGGACTAAGTACATACAGTACATTTGTGCACAGTAATGAGCAGGTGAAATGTCTGTCTAGCTTACATATGAGGTGTCTCAAGATTTAGGACCATACAATTTTATTGAATATAATAAAAGTAAAAAGTCACATGACATGCTGCTGTTTTGTGCTATGACCTATTTAAGTGTTGGAAGTTGTTGTTTACGTGACAACGCCTGAACACAACACAAGCTCAGCACGAGTGCTGTGCGGCGCTGCTGTGCGAGCAGCTGTTTGTTTGTGCGTAACAGCAGTCTCTTGATGGTTATTTACACAGTGTCCATAACAATAACTTTGTCAGCTGACAAACTGCACCGGGCTCGGGGTCAGGTTTGGTCAGGAAAATGCGGCCCGAGCCGCTCTAGCGTACTCACCTGTGTGTGTGGCGGAACTCCGCCGTGCGCAATACAGAGAGCAGAGGAGAATTGTTAACGCGTGACCATGTACAGACAGAAATGACACGATGACATAACACCATAAATAGTATATTGTTATGTTATTATATGAAGCGTCTGTCGCGCAAAATAATATCAATGGGGGCTGTGGGCAGGACATTGTTACACAGCGTGTGCCTGTGATTTCAGGCAGAGAGACCGCTGCATCAGAGCAGAAGAGCAAGTTTTAAAATACATTTATTTTATCAATTAGTTATTAACTTTTACTATTTTTAGCAACTTGCCCGATCGGGCAAGTGAGTTGTTAGTTTACATGCCCGACCTTGAGTTTTACTTACCCCGGGCAATCGGGCAATCCTTATTGTTGTAATCCCTGTACTGAGATATGCTGTAATAGCAGAGGGGGCTTGTAACCTTGTAGGGAGAGGAAGAGAGAGCGTGTCAGATTTGTTTTCCAGGGGTGGATGTTGGTCTGTCTGATGCAGCATTCCAGCTAGTCCGCCTGTAGGCCCCGTTCCACACAGGTGCAAATGTTAACTGAACATCATTTGGCATCACTGTAAATGTGTGTGGGAATTTCCTGCATTGTAAGTGCTAGATTTGCAGGAAGCTATGAAATAATGTGCAATCCAGTAGTGCTGCACGATTTGATAAAAATGTGCGATTGCGATTATGGTGGACAATATCGCGATTTGCGATTGCGATTACAATATAATTACAATATACAATCAGGGTGTCCGCGGGGTCTTAAAAAGTATTAAAAGTTGATAAATCAAATGTCGGAAAATTAAGGCCCTTAAACAGTATTAAGTCTTTATCGCGATTTTATGAAGTATTAAATTTTCTTGGCATTCAAGCTTTAACAAAAAGTATCCATGAATGTATAATTTATTTTCCTCCTCGCGACTATTACAAACAACAATGTGTAGGTAGGCACACTCGGACTGCCATTCGGGGCTGTGCGCGTACCTGTGCGACATCACGCGACGGCGCACGTCCAGGCGCCAAACAGAGGAGCAAAAGACAATAAAAAATCCTTCTCATCTTATCTGAGTTCTGTTGTATGTTTATGCTCTAAGATTTAATTGCAAACTACAACTGTTTAGTTAGTTAAAGATGCGTTGCTGCTAACGACAGCTTGTAGAGGCGATGAGGTCTTAAGGTTTTTTTGGAAGGTCTTAAAAAAGTCTTAAAAAGTATTGAAATTAACCTCAGGATTCCTGCATATACCCTGACAATATAATAAAGAAATGGTATCATGAGTCTTTTTGCTTGATTCAGTGTTTCCCCTACATTATATTAGGAGGGCACTGACCTGACATAGTTATTGTTATGGACAGACAGTGTGTCAATGACCATCAACATACTGAGCACAGTCAAACACGCTGCTCACACAGCAGCGCAGCACTGAACTGTACACACAGCGGAGCGAGCCTGTGTTGCGTTCAGGAGTTGTCACGTAAATGACAAATTCCAGCACACCAGAGTCCATGATTTCCCTGTGACACTTACAAATGTTTGCTTAACTGTGCTTGAATGTTGTTTTATGAGGCTCTGGCGGCTTTCAGTTGTCTCTTTGTCTTTAACGTTACACAGCTCGGCTTTCTCTTGCATGCACTCTTCCTTCTTTTCCCTGTGCTGTGCTTTCTCAAGTGCTGATATAGATTGGTCGTGTTGCCGCAGGACGTGGCGACTTTAACTTTTAAACTTTTACACAGCACGTCTTTCTGTTCAACGTCGCCGTACCTGAATCCAAAGTATCGCCATGTGATAGACGTTGCGTTTTTTTTGCCACCAACTCAAGCTGTTCTTGGTCAAGCTCATGCTCTTCTTCAGTGTCTGTGTTGGTCACTGCTGCACGCCGGCTGCACGCACCAGGATAGCTTGTGGGCATGATGTCTACAAACTCCACACACTACAGGAGAGGCAGTCACATTCACAGGCACACACCTTAACATTTATTTACATTAAATCGCAAATCGCAGCCTTTTATGCGGTTATGTAATCGCACAGCCTGACATCGCAATTGCGATTGCGATTAGATTAATCACGCAGCACTACAATCCAGTACTGAAGTTCAGGCCCTGCATTGTGCTATTCACGGTGGCAGGACCACACAGCTCCAGGGTGTTTGTGTGACAGGATTCATGTTTGGCTCCTCTGTTGAGCTGTAGCATCAGGGTGTTGCACAGATCCATGAGAATGGTAGTCCTAAGTGCACTTTAAGCCATTCACCTCTCTCGCCAATGACTGGGTAGTGTCACAGGAACTTTATAGTGACAATTGTAATCAATTTCATGTGAAACGAGCATCATTTTTTGGATTGGTGTAAACTGAACAAAGGGACAATGGAGGGAGGCCTGATCTCACTACAAACGCTGTGGGATACCATCCAAAATATTAAGACCGAGATGCTGACCCATTTTGACTCAAAGATGGATCCCATTCATATCAGTTTGTGCAACATCCAAACTTCATTAAATACTCTTGGAGAACAAGTCTCTGAGCTGGAACAACGTGTCAGCTCAAATGAAGACAACATCCAGGATCATCAGACCCAGCTTCAGCATCTGGAAAAAGAAAATGCTTACCTGGTCGACAAAGTAGAGGACTTGGAGAACCGAAGCAGATCCTCAAATCTCCGTTTTGTAAAGGTTCTTGAATTGGCAGAGGGCCGCGACATTTACAGCTTCATGTCCAAGTTGATTCCGGACCTCCTGGGACATGAGAATTTCCCTGTGCCACCGGTCATCGAGAGAGCTCACCGCAGTCCTACCACCCGGCGTGATGTCCAAATCCATCCTCAGCCCATCCTGATCAAACTCCATAACTTTCAGGATAAAGTGAAAATCCTACGCCTCGCCAGAGAAAAGAAGAAACTGCTCTACAAAGGATCTCCCGTTAACATCTATCCAGATTTCATCGCTGAGCTGATGAGGAAACGCCACTGCTTTGATACAGTTAAGAAAAAACTCAGTGAACTTGACTTGAAGTTCTCTCTTCGTTATCCATGCACACTTAGTGTGATTGTTGACGGAGAAACTAAGCTTTTTCGCTGTCACAAAGAGGCTGAGGCTGCCTTTGTGTCTCCCATGAGCTTTCCATCCTCTCTGTCCTTGATGAACTTGCCGGCATAACTTGGATGTAAGAGGTGCTCTTCTCGATTTCCTTTCCCCTTATAAGTACCTTTCTTTATCCAGTCGTTTCCCTGCATGTACTGTTGATCGTTTGACGGTATAAAAAGACAATTGAGTTGTCCTGGGAATAGTATGCCATGGTATATGACATTCTTCTGTACAGCGGTTAGTCTACTCTAAAGCCCAGCATACACTGTACGATTTTTGACTGGATTTGACCCGATTTTTGAGATGCACAACCTGCCGACGCTCGGGGCCCAGGGCGAGGGCCGGTCATCTGTTCCAGAACCACGGTCGGACGGTCGGATGAATTTCTGACATGTCAGAAATTTTGGTCGGCCGGCACAGACATTCGCACAGTTGAAGCAGAGCCACGAGCCGACTCGCCAACGTCTGTGCATTTATCCCTCACTGCGCCTGCGCGAAGACATAGATCACCATGGCGACGCGTCAGTGGACTGTAAATATGGAGGCCAGGTTGGTTGAGCTGTGGCAACAGTATGAGTGCCTGTTCGACGTTTCTTCTTCCACCTACCACGACCGCTATCAACGAGAGAAACCCTGGCAGGAGATAGCCAATATTCTTCAGCTGCCTGGTAAGTTTTTTCTGCTCTCATTTTCAAGCAAGCGCAACAAACATACAAGCTAGCGCGCTAGACGAGGTACAACACACACACAGAGGGTGCACCCGGCTGTAGCCGGCTTACCTCCAACTCTCGTTGTAAAATGGTCAAACCATACTGTCCATGTCTCTCAAGCCATCTGCGAGTCCATATGCGCTGACACCTCTTCTTTTTGGACGTTTCGGCACACAGTATAGCGCAAATCATCAAAGCAAACCGCTTGTCCTGCTTCGTTGACAACAATGGCACTTCCGGAACAAATTGGAACTTTCAAATGTATCTTTATTGACAGCTGTCAACGGGCAGGACAGTCAGCAGGGGCCGACGAGCCGTTTTTACCCGTACAGTGTGAGCTCTCTGATCGTGCTTGATGATCGGAACGTACAGTGTGAGCACATAAATCGTGAGCTTTGGCCGCATATCGCAGACAATTCACTCGTACAGTGTAAGCTGGTATTAACAACAAGATTTTAAAAATTGTACAGTGTATGCTGGGCTTTAGTTATACTCAATTTTTGGCATGTTTACTTTTTCGGCCGTAAATGAGGTCGCAATAGTCATGAAAACTGATTGTCATAAAGACGCCGCTTTACTGTAACCTATTGACTCTCCTTTTTCCTCCTTCATTCTGACGTTTATGCTGCATACTTTAATGAATTACGTATGTGTACTGAAAGTATGAGATATTAGAAATACGTGACTATAGGTATATAGGGTATGCCTCCTATACTCTTTATTTATTTATTCTCTCTCTTCTCTTTTTCCTCTTTTCATACACTCTTGTTTCTAGAGATGCTCCTTCATTTTCTCCCATGAGCTTTCATCTGTGGATATTACCTGAGTTTTTATAGATATATAGATATATTTTCCTTTTCTGGTCAAGTGTTGGGCTGCAATTTAATGTGTTTGTGATGTGGTTTATGTTGTCTTGTGTATCTGTTATTCATGTGTGTTACGTGTACAACCTTTTCATATATCTGTGGATCAACAATAACCTCAACTTATGTTTGAGCAGTGACAGTGCTAGTTATGACTTGTTTGGAAACTGGATAAAACAAAAGGATTAAAAATTATACATTTGAACATTAGGAGCCTCGTACCAAAAATTGATTTACTCAGAGCATGGGTTGCCTTTCACAAACCAAGTATTATTACACTCTCAGAAACATGGTTGAGTAGCAAAATTGCTGACACTGAAATCAAACTACCAAATTATGTGTTATATAGAGCTGACAGATGTAGCAGAGGTGGTGGTGGGGCTACATATGTTTCATCAAACCTGTCTTCTGAACTAATAATTCCTCATACAGACCCAAAATATTTTGAGTGTATTTTTTTTTTTTTAATTAATTCTACACTAGAATAAGTATATCATGATTGGAAATGTATACAGACCCCCAGCCGCACCAGCAGAATCATCTAATTGTTTGAGTTCAACTATTAACTCCATCGACTGTAATAATGAAATTATTGTTTTGGGTGACTTTAATAAGAACTGGTTAGATAGGTCCTCCTGTAGAGACAAAAATGTTTTTTCAAATTTGAACCTTACACAATTAATTAATGAACCTACAAGAGTCACTCCATCCTCTCAGTCTTTACTTGACTGGATATTTGTTTCACATCCACATCACAAATGCTGGTGTTCTGTCAGACTGTCTCAGTGACCATTCAGCAGTCTACTGTATTTGGAAAATAAAACTACCTAAATCCCCTCCAAAATTAGTTAAAATTAGACAACACAAGAAAATGGACTTTAATATGTTTATTTATGATTGATTTTCCATTAACTGGGAAAGATTTCAATTAATACCTGATGTTCAAAATGCATGGGATTTCTTTTATTCTAAATTCATGGCCGTGATTGACAAACACACTCCATGGAAAATGGCCAAAGTTAAAGGCAGACACAGAGTGTGCCAGGGCTGACGTCAAAACCCGGAAGTTTAGCATTGCGCTGGTTCCCGGAAGAGAAAGTGAATGTGATTTTTGCATTGCGTTTTGGATTATGTCAGAAAATAAGCTCTGTGGCTTACACAAGTTTCTGATACTTACAGGTTTTGTTCTGCGAGATAATCTTCACATATGAACACCTTTCATACCGCATTTGAAGCTTAAATGCGATCGCCAGAAGTAAAAAGCTAACATTAGGCTTTAACGGACTACATGACTACTCCACGGTCGCATGACTCTTGACGTCATCGCCACTAAGCTTTCAACTGATTCAGGGCTCGACAGTGCGAGCGTTTCACTCGCATTTGCGACTAAAAATAGGTGTGTGCGAACTGTAAAAAATATTTAGGGGCACGTGCGCATAAAAAAATCAGCCGAAGCAGCCTATATTTTTGTCAATAAAAAAAAAAGATAATCTAACCGCAAATGTTGGAGGAACTCAGCCGTGTGACACGGTTATGGGCAGTTTTCCAAGCCACTGTCGGCATAATGAATATAAGTCCCACTGTCGGCACAATGAATATAAGTCCCACTGTCGGCAGCGTGGAAATAAGTCAAAGTGTAGAGGAGACGGACCAGGAAAAGGGGCGTACCTCCGGGGAAGCCTGCTCCGTTCTCCCCGCAGTTAGGGACCGTTCTCCACGGCCAGGCTGTCGGCTGGGTGGAAATAAGTCAAAGTGTGGAGGAGACGAGGGACCGGGAAAAGCGGCGGACCTCCGGGGAAGCCTACTCCGTTCTCCCCGCAGTTAGGGACCCTTCTCCACGGCCAGGCTGTCGGCTGGGTGGGAATAAGTAAAAGTGTGGCGGAGAAGAGGGACTGGGAAAAGCGGCGGACCTCCGGGGAAGCCTCCTCCGTTCTCCCCGCAGTTAGGGACCGTTCGCCACAGTACCGCTGCTGGGCAGGGTGGAAATAAGTCCTGCAGAGTTTCAGAGGACCTGGAGAATGTTTTAGGATAGTAATAACATTATATAAGATAATCATATTGCAAAGATAATATAAGATAATAACATTAAAGACAAAATTAAATTGCAATACTTTTTCAAAACTTGATGATTTTACCTTTCTGTACATTTTGTATACAAATTCATTAAATAATTTTGCTTGTAAATGTCTATTTGCATCACGTTTATTACGGAAAACACATTATTTGATCAATTTACATTGTGCCCCTAAAGTTCTTTGTGCGCTCCTTACTTTTTCAACTTAGGAGCACATGTGCTCCTTGGGAAAAAAAGTTAGCGTCAAGCCCAGTGATTTCGGCCGCTTTATTTTAAAAACATATAATGGGGAAATCAGACTGTTTAAGCTAAATAAGAAGCTGTAATGGCGGACTGCCAGCACTCTCGCCTGTTTGGGGCTGATGACGTTTAATGTCCCCGACAGGGTTTGTAGTCATATTGAGCAACTTGTTAGCAACCGCCTTTTTTATGACACGTAAAAGCTTCAAAATTCACAAGTAGGGTATTTACTGACGTGTTTTATGTCGTAGAACGAAACCTGAAACTCACGAGAGAACTGGAAGTGCTAAAAGCGCTAACGGAGTTCCGGGTTTACTGGCACACTCTATTTGCCTTGGATCAATTCTGAACTTATATCCATTTTTAGACAGAGGGATAAAGCATGGTCAAAATTTCGTTTGTCAAGGAAACATGATGATTGGGAAGCATACAGACAACTAAGAAATATCAGCAAGACGCAAGTTTGAAATGCAAAATCTAATTATTATAAAGAATGTCTAAGTGAAAATGTCAAAAATCCTAAACAATTTTGGAGTAAAATAAAAAACATTTCATACTTCAGATAAACGCTGTATTAGTCAACTAAGAGCTGCACACACAATGCTGATAGATCCGTCACTTATTGCATGTGAGCTCAATCAACATTTTTCCTCTGTTCCAGCTTAACTCCTCAGACTGTACACATGACTTCTAATTTCATCACACCTTGTCAAAGTTATTTTTATTTTCATACAGTAACTCCTGTTGATGTCTGCAATGCAATTTGTGACCTAAAAGAGAGCAGTGGTCCTGGACTAGATGGGATTTAAACCAAGTTCATTAAATTAGCATCTCATATTCTTAATTATCCATTGGCTGACCTGTTTAATCTTTCATTAAGTACATGTGTAGTTCCAACTATTTGGAAATGTGCACGTGTAACTCCTCTCCACAAGGGTGGCGACACACTTGACCCTAATAACTACAGACCTATTTCAATTATTTGTGCCATTGCCAAAGTATTTGAGAAAATTATTACAACCAATTATCAGAGTACCTTAATATCAATAATATTGTTTGCGCTCTTAAAATTAAAATTTACCAATGATACTTTATCTGCTTCTGATCGTGGTCATCTCACAGGAGCAATATTTATTGATCTCACCAAAGCTTTTGATCTGGTTGATCACTATCTTCTGTTAGACAAGCTTCATGCAATTGGTCTCTCCCAACATGCGCTACTATGGTTTAATTCTTATCTTCACAATAGAAAGCAATGTGTTGTATTGAGAGGATGTAAATCAGACCTACTTATTCAGCAGAACGGTGTCCCTCAAGGCTCTACCTTAGGATCACTTCTTTTCTCAATTTTTATTAGGGCTGCCCCCGACCAAAGATTTTCTTGGTCGACCAGTAGTTGTCATTTAGGGCCATTAGTCAACTAATCGTCGCAGATAATGATTTTGGGGAGCAACAAGACAGTTTGAATTCCAGCGCTGAGATAGAATGTTAAGTAATATTGTTAACAGTTTGCTTGCTACATTACCGAGAAATAGGCCTACAAAGCAGTAATAATTAGCCTTTAAAATAGGTTATTATTTTTTACAAGCTCACGCACGAAGCCAGCCACCTGCTAATGAGACCTGCGGCAAAGCGGTAATGATTGTGATGTGTCAGAACAACCAGCAAGGAGAGGAGACTGAACATTTAATTAATTTTCAATTACATAGTATAACTGTAGCATCTTACAGCCTTGGCGACTGAATAACTTATAAATTATGAGCCTTAAAACTATCAATTTTACAAGTGTGCGCAGCTGCGCACAAAGTCAGCTGCCTGTTAATGACACCGGCAAATTATTTCAGATTCTAATTCTGAATGCGTCAGAAAAATCAGCAAGGAGACTGTCGGAACATTCTGATTATTTATTTCAACACACCACACAGCTTCTGAACTTGATGCAACACAATAACTTTGTAAAAAAACAAACATACAAATTAAATATATTTTCGTTTCTTTTTAAAATGTAGATAACGAATAAATAGCTCTACAACAATCTAAAACAATTAAAAGAAAAATATAGGCTGTCATTCCAAAAATAAACAGAACAACGGAGAAGTAGCCTCAACATGAAATAAAAACTTAAATTAGGTCAGAATGCAAATAAAATAAGCAAAAATGAATAAATAGGCATTCAGCAATCAGTGCAAATAAACAGACCAACGGAGAAGTATAGCCTTAAAATGAAATAAAACTTCAATTAGGTCACAATGGAAATAAAATAGGCAAAATGAATAAACGAATAATTAAGTATTAAGCAAACTGAAACACTTAAAACTATCAATTTTACAAGTGTGCGCAGCCGCGCACAAAGTCAGCCGCCTGTTAATGACACCGGCAAATTATTTCAGATTCTAATTCTGAATGCGTCAGAAAAATCAGCAAGGAGACTGTCGGAACATTCTGATTATTTATTTCAACACACCACACAGCTTCTGAACTTGATGCAACACAATAACTATAACTATAATAACACAATTAGGTCACAATTGAAATAAAATAGGAAAAATGAATAAACGAATAATTAAGTATTAAGCAAACTGAAACACTTAAGATAGCGTAATTGCCAGTGCAAATAAACAGAGAATTAGCCTCAACATGAATGAAAACTCAACTTTACATTTTTTTCTGAAGTCAGAACGCTAATGAAAATGTAGGCTCAATCACACATTTTGTTTCACGCAACCACCTTACTCACAGTTTTATCCCCCTGGCTCTCAGTTAGCTTTCTTATATTATGAGAAAGGAACACAAGTTTATCCACGTTGTCGGGGAGAAGTGAGCTCCGTGTCTTACTCACAATGAAGCCGGCCTTGGAGAAGATGCGCTCCGATGGCGTGGACGTGGATGGGATGGAGTGCACACGCTTGGCTGCTCTGGCCAGCTTGGGATAGCGGTCCTCATTTTTTTGCCACCATGTTAGCGGTCCCGAATCAACTTTTGTTCTGTCCTCCAAGTATTGTTTCATTTCATCGTTCCGTCCTTCTGTCTGCTGCTCTTCGTCTGTAGCCATAGCCATCAACATGGATATCTCCTCCTACTTTTCCTGCTTCTTTTTTGGTGCAGGACTGGGCTCACTTTCATCTCCACTGCTGTCCCTGTCCTCACTCTGAGCATCAGCTTCTTCTGCTGGAGATAAACTCTCAGCCAAATCCGACACCGTCGTGTAAGCCTCGTCCCGTTTCTCTACCTCGAGGAATGACAGGCTTTTGAATCGTGGATCCAAGACAGCAGCTTGGATGTAAATGCTAGTCTCGATATTCCCTCTGAGCTCCCATCTCGTGTCAATTTCTTCAGTGAGCGTTTTCTTCAGTGCGGTCACAGTCGTGTTGTCATCATCGTGCAGCAACAGGTGGCGTCTTTTCATGTTTATGAGCATGGGCAGCGTGCCAGACAGAGATGCATTAACATCCTGCAAAAGCAGCTCCGTGAGTGTGACCATTGGCTTCATCACCGAGACTATGTCCTCCGCTATCCTCCAATGGGCCGTGGTGAGATCCAGATCGCGGTCAGACTGGTGGGTGGTACCGGGGTCGGAAAGCACGGCTGTGACCGGCCACCTCTGTTCCAGGAGACGCTCCAGCATTAAGTAAGTGGAGTTCCAGCGTGTGGAGACATCCTGGATGAGTTTGTGTTCAGCCACTTTCTGTTGTTTTTGTTTGTCAGTAAGGGCTGCTGTAGCCTTGGCACTTTTCTTGAAATGTCCCACAAGACGTCTGGCAGCTGCAATGACTCAGCAGATTGGATCTTTTTTAAGAGCCGCATTTATGCACAGCTGCAAAGTGTGCCCCGCACAGCGAACTCCCTGGACATTACCCCAGGACGAGTTATGAGATAGCTGATCCACGCACAACACCATGTTCGCGGCATTGTCATGTACAACAGCGGCCCTCTTTTCTGCAGGGATCCTAAAGTCTGCCATTACCTGGCTGAGTCGCTCTGCTATGTTAGCAGCTGTGTGGCTCACCTCCAAAACTTTCGTTTCCAGCACAAATGAATGCAGTCGCCAGTCGTCAGAAATGAAATGTGCAGAGACTGTCATGTAACTCTCCATCTGGTTAGATGTCCAGATGTCCGTTGTGAAGCTGAGTGCTGTACAGCTTTTAATCTTGTCCAGAATCGCTTCTTTCGTAGTGTTGTATTTGGTTGTAATCGCGTGCATTACAGTTTCACGTTTAGGAAGGCTGTATCCTGGCTCTAGGAATTCAATCAATTGTCTAAAACCTTCACCGCTGACAATATTTACTGGTCTCATGTCGAGCGCAATGAAATCCGCTATTTTTTCCGTTAGATCTCTCTTCCTTTTTTCGGAAAGAGGGGGTTTCATAACGAGCTTTTGCTGCGTCAATGCTGAAGTGGAGGGTGCCGTGTCATCTCCGCAGTAAAGTGGATGCGCCTGTAGAGAGATTTACACATTAAGTAAAACACACAGTGAGCTGGATAATTTAGCTTCCCCAGTAGGCCTATACTAGCGCATGATAATATTAAAATGTATTATTTATCTCGGCTTTCAAATGTTAGGGCGGCCGTGCTAGGCAAGTAGCTACTTACATGTTTTAGATGATACATCATGTTCGTCGTTGACGAATGATAGGCGAAGGTCTGTTTGCAGAGTTTGCATGTCACCTTCTTGGGGTCGTCCTTTTTCTTTTCAAAATGATCCCAGTCACCTTCTTGGGGTCGTCCTTTTTCTTTTCAAAATGATCCCAGATTTTAGATTTCTTGCCCGACATTATATCATTAGTTACTGTCTATAATCGCGATATTGCAGGGACTAGCCGTGTAAAAAAACTGACCGTGAGTGTAACGACTTCCTGTATCTGGCCCTTCAAATTAAAGGCCCTCTAGCTTTTCATTTTTTTTTCTTCGACCAGTCAACCAATGGAATTTAGGTCGACTAATGACGTCTTGGTCGACTAACGCTTGGTCGTCTATTTGGGGGCAGCCCTAATTTTTATAAATGATCTCCCACTCTGCTTCTCCAACTGTTGTGTACAATTATATGGAGATGATACTGTTATACATCAGACACTTCTATACCACTAATTCAAGAGGCCCTTCAATTGGAGTTTAATGTTTTTCAAATCAGCGGCTTGTCAAGGGACTATATTCAACTTATCTTGCATTGTAACATGCATTATGACAACTTAATAAGGTTTATGTATGTTTTTAAATGAAGTGGAGGAGCCTGCAAGTGTTTTGTTTAGTTTGTCTCAGAGGCTCTGTGGACTGCGGACTCCGCAGCTCCGCTCAGCTGTCGAGAGAAGTGTCCTTCTGCTGCTTCTTCTTCTTGTGTAACCTTCACTGCATGAAAAGTGGGATTTTCGTCAGTAAGCGGCACTGTAGATTGTCGTGGAAGTTCACGTTTACGACTGCACACGGCAATTTGCAGGCAACACCGAAAACTGCCGTGAATTGTCGGAAATTGACGCGGGCCTTGCTTGGCAGTTGTTGCAATGTTCACAGAGGCACCGAGGTCTTTTCTTCAGTCTTGGGACTTCCATCTTTCAACTGACTGCACACCTTGTTTATATCACAGAGCTTCATAGGTACACCGTGCCTGTTTATATCATAAACATATGCAAGCTCGTCTCGCGAGTTCTTCCGTATAACAATGACCTCGCACGTGATTGGACGAGGAGCCCTCGTCCAATCATGGGCGAGGTCATGGGCACCTCGTCCAATCACGTGCAAAGTCATGGGCATGACTCATACAGCAGTACCTGCAAGACAAGCATATACAGACATGTTTTTATTCTTGTACTCAGACCTTTTCCTCCATTTCCTGTGTTTTAACTGCCGTTTCGTGAACTACAATGGCTGGACGGTGTCTCGCCTTCAACTCCTCTGCATGGACGCGATCAACCCCTTTCAGCCAGTCCGCAGACCGGCGAGAAGAAACTGCTGAATGCTATCAGTGGGCTGTCTCGTCAGCTTACTCTGCTTGCTGCTGATGTGAATGAGCAGTTCACTGTAGTAAACTCCAGGTTGCTCTCCATAGAGGATAGGTTGGCTGCTTTGGAGTCGAAAAAGTGTGTGGAAGAGACTAACTCTAAGAAGAGAAGACGGGTGCACAATCCCAAGATTGCGGTAAGAATATGTTCGGTGACTGCTAGCTAAACTATAAGTAGCCTAGTAGCCTTGTAAAAGAACAAGTGAGCAGAACCAGTGTAAGCTGTTTTATAAAAGTGTATGTTTTTGGTCTTGTAATTTACAGGAAGCAGTACGCCGTCATCACAACTTGGAGACAAATTGTAGGCGCTACGAACCGGAGCAAGCGTAAGATTTAAAGAATATGCTTTCATTCTGCTGTATAAGGAAATAGATACGTTAATAGATACAGAGCTTAACCGTTCATTTTGTTTTCACAGACTAACCTCGCCTCATAACGAGGCCGTGACTTGCTCGGAGCTATGTCCTAAAGTCCAGATTTACATAACGCTGATAGTGACGCCATTGTGTGTAAGTATCTTTAACTGTTTTGTTCCTGCTCCTTCCTTGTTTAATTATACTGTGACTTACGTTTTTTTATTCATACCACTCTCATTTAATTGTTTTCCAGCTGCCTGTAATACTATGAGACAGTACGCAGGAGCTTCAGGTACAGACAGCCAGATCTCACATCGCAGGCGGAAGCTGTGAAGAGTTCAGCTCGGAGTCGATCGAGAAGAAAGAGGGTAAGACTTATTAGATTAGATCCGTTTTGGTCAATGTGACTACCATCTTGCGCTCCACCCCCATTTTGTAGCAAAAACGCCTAAAATGACATACCCAAATTAAAATGACTGTAGCGTCTGAACCGCTCTGACTACATGCATGCATGAGGTCTTGCCAGAAAGAAAACTCTCTGAAGTTTGTTGTGAAAGTGTCAGAAACACTCTAGGTGATACAGAGACAGAGTAATGGGCCTCTGAAGTCAGTAACAAGTAAGTAAAATAAAAAAAATGATTTTCAGGATGAATAACTGTCTGTGGCTTCATCTGAGCAGGTAAATGACACTGTGGGGCTGTAGGCACACTATCAATGAACATTTATTTCAAGTTTGAAGAAGACTGCTCAACGTATGACCATTCTACAGTGTTTTTTCCATGAAAAGATCCAGGCGGAGCGCCACATGACAAGAGCGCTCACTCCGCTTCAAAACAGTACTATCAGTGATCAAACAACACTCAGCCAGCTTCAAACATTGTACCTCATTGAAATCAGGTGTGATTATGATAGCTGATGTTGTTTTTGACACAGAAACACCATAAAATATCACCAAATAAAGCCATATGAAACGTGAAAGTTGTGATCCCACTTTCTAGGCGGTATATCTCAGCCAAAAATAGTGGTAGGAGTGAGATCTCACCTTTTATAAACCAGCTACGTGTCCATTGACGACTCGGCATGAGATCGCGAGTAATCCTTTAACTTTTCCCCTCGAAAAACGGCATGACATGACTTGTCACCACTCATCGCGATTTTGGACTTCGTGTGTTTAGGCTGCTCTGGTGTGAGACCCATAAGGAATAAAAGAAAAACGATGCCAAATCGTTGATACCAAACATCACATGGTTTGATGACGTAGTGCGCCTGTGAGATGCCATTTAACAGAGAAGGGAGGGAGCGCGGACGCCAGTCTGAGGGGAGTTAAAGAGACTATTTTTCAGGTGCATTAATAGATGTGTTGTGTCCATACGCAGTGCATTGCGCAGTACTGATTGTCTTTATTGATTGTTTTTACAGCTGCTGGAAGCGAGACAGAGTGTGCTTGCCGACGATGAGGTGGACCTTTGGAAGTGCACCACCATAGACCTAATGTCCGATGAGGAAGATGGCATTGTTGGCGAGGTGTCTGGATGGATTGTGCGACCTCCGGTCTTTCGTAGCCAGGAGCTCACCGAGCCCTCTGCCTCGCTGCAGTTAAGATTAGAGGCAATTCCCAAGTACAGGGCAGCGCACCACAGACGTCTGCAAAATGGACCAAATTCGGACAGAATACCACCAGTTACCTACAGCTCCGAGGCGGCAGACAGACACTTCACGGTGCTGTAGGATTTTGGCCTTCTCCTGAGCTTCCCGTTTGTTGTGTGGACATTTTTGTACATAGTTGTGTGTTTGTGTTTCTGCTAATAAAGCTCTGTCTTTGAATAAACAGCATGTTCTTGGCAAATTTTCCTTTCCTCAATAAATACATTCATGTCCTTGATTGTAATAATAGTGTAGTCCATAGCATATCATATGAATATGAATGAATGAATAAATATATATATATATATATATATATATACATACATACATATATACGTGTATATATATACATGTATATCAATCAATCAATCAATTTTATTTATAAAGCCCAATATCACAAATCACAATTTGCCTCACAGGGCTTTACAGCATACGACATCCCTCTGTCCTTATGACCCTCGCAGCGGATAAGGAAAAACTCCCCAAAAAAACCCCTTTAACGGGGAAAAAAACGGTAGAAACCTCAGGAAGAGCAACTGA
>NC_065525.1:2459526-2467445 GCF_006386435.1 Epinephelus moara | reverse complement strand
TATATATATATATATATATATATATATGTGTATGTATGTATGTATGTATGTATATATATATATATATATATATATATATATTATTGGGGTGGAGTTTACATTTATAATGACCCAGGGTGACCAATAGTGACAGATCTGCCAACCAATCACGAGCGATTCTTCTTAGTAGTGATTTCATCCAATACTGAGTGGGGAAATTCAAGCCAGGCCAGACATTCTCATGGCCAGGCGTGGTTTTGCTGCTATTCATATGCTAATTAGAGACATTCGCACCTCCGCGAGCTCCACATACGTCATGGTTTGTTTCCGTCAGTATGTGGCACAGACGAACGCGACGTTCACAGGCTGTAAATTGTCGTCAACTGCCGAAAATTAGGGAGATTTCCGGGCGTTAACGGGGACGAAAATCCCACTTTTCATGCAGTGCTTGTGTGTATTGGCGGTTAATACAGCATTATCGCCACCTAGTGGATTGGAAGCGCATTACACCTATAATGGACTTTTATTGGGAAAAATAGCTCAAATGCGACCCCCAGTGGTAAAATTAGGTATAATTCGATATATCGGTTCGGTTAGATATTTGGCTTAAATCAAACCGGTTGGAAAATTTTCACACCGGCACAAGCTTACTTCTCTCACAACTTATACTACCAATAATTGACTATGCAGATATTGTTTACCAGAGTGCTTCTAAAACTACCCTTCAGCCTCTTAATGTTATATATAACAGACTCTGTAGATTTATTTTAGGTTGTTCTTTCTTTACACACCACTGCACAATGTTAAACACACTCATCTGGCTCCCCTTAGATATAAGACGTCAATTTCATTGGTATCAGTTTATTTTCAAATGCATTAACTTTAATTTTCCCTATTGTTTAAAACAATTCTTTGTTCCTTATACACCTAGTTACTCACGAAGAAGCTCCGGTCAAACCCTAGTTATGGTCCCGTTTGTATCTAAGGAAGTTGGTAAAAAAGCCTTCATGGTTCGAGCTCCTTCTGATTGGAATAAGTTACCCTTAAATATTCGTTTTCTGTCATCATTTAGTTTATTCAAAAATGTCTTGTTTTTGCATCTTAAGGCAATGTTTTTTGGAATGATGTCACTGTTCCTTGTTGTTCCTTTTATCTGTAGATTGATCTTTTTTTGATTGTGTCTAATTTAAGGGTTGTAAATTACGTCCTTTTTGTATGTATGTTGTTGTTGTCTGTGTTTTGTTATCTAGTTCTCTGTTTGTTCCTTTGTTGTTTGTTTTGTAAAGGTAACAGGAAACCTATTCCACATTATTGTACATTGTATTGTGAATTTTCCCACCTGGAAGTGTTTGGGACCCCCTCGAAAACGAGATGATACATCTCAAGGGGTTTATCCTAAGAAATAAATTTCAATCATCATATGGGGTCACTAAAAATGTGTTCACTCAAATCAGTCAACTCAGCATGCTTTGCATCCCACTAACATACCATATATTTGTTTATATGAGTTCAGTAGCTTCAACTTAAGACAATGTGCTGTTACAGTCTCACTTTTTGATATTTTTAAAGGAAATAATGAAATATAATATAATATGAAATTGAAGTTTTTATAAATACACTATACGTTCACTACACAACTATGTACACAACTGTAGCCTAATCTAATGGCACAGTTTGCAACCTGGCTGAGAGCACTTTATTTTTCTTGTTTGTTTTTTTTTTGAAAAAGAGCTCTAAGGCTCTGTGGTATGAGATGACCCATTGATGCTGCCTGTTTCTCAGGTCTGTCTTCACCTACACATAAAAACAATTGTGTTGAATACTGTTGATCTTGAATGTGCTCTTACACTGACCAGGTTGTCTGGAGGGGGGGTGTGGTAAACAGGTAGCAGGTGTCGCAAATTAATAAATGGCCCCCTCTCGACGGCGCCACTGGCCACGCACGTGTGTTGTTGACGTTGACAACATGTGTGTCGGCTTCGTCGAGCATACCAAGTACAGCACGGTGCTGGTATATGACAGCAAAAAGATGGGGACCTCGGCACTTAAGAGGCACATGACGAAGGCTTGCCATGGAAAGAAAGACGAGAGTCAGCCTTCAATGTCCACGTTCATATCCTTAAAAAAAGGTCTGGTTTCACTGAGTTTAAAACAAAGCTAAGGAGCTATGAGAGCACGGACAAGTTCAATGCCGTTTGCTCAGATGATGACAGCTTGATGAAAGTGAGAGGAAGAGACCGCGGGAACGTTAACGTTTACATTAGGGTCGTTTACACAGGCTTGAACAAAAAATACTATACAAAAATATTCGAAAAATTGTCGAATAGTTGCCATGATTTTCGAATAGTGTTTTTGCTTGTGCTGCCCATCCCTAGTATTAACATCTGGAAAAAAAAAAAAATCAGCATTCTGAAGGCGTGGCGGCTTTTATTTTGCTGTGGCGGTGTGCCATGACAATTACATGTAGAGGAAACCCTGCAACTTGAGCATGGTGATTGCTTATTCAGGTCTTAAAATGGTAGTTAAGAAAGTTTAAGACTTTTCCCAGAAATGAGCCTCTGGTCTGTGCACACTTGCTTCCCTACTCAATCACACACACGCATGCTAGCATATGTATACACACACACACACACACACATATACACAGCTGTGGAGCAGCTGTGGGTAAACAAGCTGAGGCCCACTGACTACCAGCCTCTATACAAGGCTTCATTCTATTCAGTAGCTCTGTTGATATTCCATTGGTGAGGTGTGCTACTGCAAGACACCATTGTGTGTGTGTGCGTGTGTGTGTGTGTGTGTGTGTGTGTGTGTGTGTGATATTTTTAACATTTGACAATGTAATCTCTCCTGTATTTACCTAATTTAACATGTAATTGCACAATATGAAAATGTTGACTTCAGTGATCTAGTTTGGTTTACTTTATGTGAGAACCATACCAAACAATGAGCAGCTGCTCTGCTGTGTACTCAAACAGTTTTGTGAATCTAGAAATGATTCATCCTCGATATGGCAATGCACAGATATTGATTATACTTAATGTATTGCAGCTTGTTCCTTGTTTCGACTTGTGGGATGTATAAAGTGACTGTATCAGGGCTTGACGCAAACTTTTTTCCCAAGGAGCACATGTGCTCCTAAGTTGAAAAAGTAAGGAGCGCACCAAGAACTTTAGGGCCACAATGTTAATTGATCAAATAATGTGTTTTCCGTAATAAACGTGATGCAAATAGACATTTACGAGCAAAATTATTTAATGAATTTGTATACAAAATGTACAGAAAGGTAAAATCATCACGTTTTGAAAAAGTATTGCAATTTAATTTTGTCTTTAAT
The DNA here is from genome assembly GCF_006386435.1 of Epinephelus moara. Taxonomy (NCBI): domain Eukaryota; kingdom Metazoa; phylum Chordata; class Actinopteri; order Perciformes; family Serranidae; genus Epinephelus; species Epinephelus moara. The sequence continues at coordinate 2,464,129 of NC_065525.1, read as the reverse complement.
GTTATTATCTTATATATATTATCTTTGCAATATGATTATCTTATATAATGTTATTACTATCCTAAAACAGGGGTGGGGCGCAGAGGACAGGATTTGGGGGAGTACAGGCTCGTTCAGGAGCTACAGCTCCATGGTGACCGCTTCCAGGTCTACTTCAGGCTTTTCTCTGCTATTGGATGCGCGGCGCCGAGGTGTCGTCACAGCGCGTTGCGATGAAATTAAAAAAAATTCAATTCGAGCGCAGGCTGGCTGTGTGCAGACGCCGCGGCAGAGCGGTGCGCTCTTGCGCCGCAGTAGCACATACACAATGAATGGGTTCGTCGGCGGAGGTCTGCACTTTGCGCGCTCTGTCTGAAAAGGGCTTTATTTCCACCCTGCCCAGCAGTGTTACCGTGGCGAACGGTCCCTAAAGGCCTCTACACATGATCAGCTGTAAAACCGCTTTGCGCTGGCTGTCCCATTGTTTGTCTACGGAGAGGGCAGCAACGCCTGACAAAGCGGCACCGCTACCCTTGGCGTCGCGCACCACTCTGATTTTCCGCCTGAGCGCTGTGCTCAGAGTTGAAATTATTTGAACTACGGGGAGAACCCCGGAGGTCCGCCGTTTAACCCGGTCCATCTCCTCCACACTTTGACTTATTTCCACGCTGCCGACAGTGGGACTTACATTCATTGTGCCGACAGTGGCTTGGAAAACCGCCCATAACCGTGTCACACGGGGAAGAGGGAAGGCGGCTGGAGTTCCTCCAACATTTGCGGTTAGATTATCTTTTTTTTTTATTGACAAAAATATAGGCTGCTTGGGCTGATTTTTTTATGCACACATGTGCCCCTAAATATTTTTTACAGTTCGCACACACCTATTTTTAGTCGCAAATGCGAGTGAAATGCTCGCACTGTCGAGCAATGTGTATTGGAAAATCAAGTATAAATGGTTACATAGTTTTTTTAAGGCCACCAGCATGAGACTCACTTTGGCGTTTAGAGCGTTTAGACTCATTCTCTCTAGTGGCTCTCCCCCTCTCACAGACGCACACACAGAAAGAAGGAACATGCACATCAAAAACACTCCTCCGCCCATCCATCCTCTAGGCCAGGGGTAGGCAACCTGTGGCTCCGGAGGCACATGTGGCTCTTTAGCCCCTGTCCAGTGGCTCCTTGAGCCTTTGAGAAAAGAATTCTATGGAAATATATTCTATGAATCCAAATGTTGCCGAACCTTGATAGCAGTTGCTAGTCTTGAGTCTCCCTAGCTGGTTAGCTATGGATGCCAAATCCATAAAAGTAAATTGAATAAAATAGAGAATGTAGTAGTGCGTGGATAGATTTGTTTGCTCTCACTGCCAGCTCTGCAAAATTTAAGTACCAGATAATTATAAATAGTGCCCTGCACAGTGGCCACCTTGTGGTAAAACATATTAACAAATGCTTATTTAGACCATAAGTATAAGCTAATTTAGACTTAATAGGCTATGTTACCTTGATTATAAGGCTGAAACATGTTTTTAAAAATTCTTTTTGGTCAAAAATGGCTTTATTAATGGCAAAGGTTGCAGACCCCTGCTCTAGGCTGTTAAAGTTACTATTTAGTCGCATGTTGCGACAATGGAGCACCACTGTGACTTCCAAATATTATGGACTGGAGAACTGTTAGTTTGTTTCCAGCTTACAGTGAATAAATCATCCTCTTTAGCGGCAACATGAAAACAGAGTTTAATGATAGCATGAGTAGAGGAAGTGGATGTTTTTGTATCTGCAGGGCTCCAGACTGTGACTATTTAGTCACATTATACGACCATGGAGCACCAGTGCAACTTGCAAATATTATTGTTTTTTTTCCCAGCTTACAGTGAATAAATCCTCACGTTTAAAGGTGCAGCGGAAACAGTTTAACTTCCTGCAAACTGCTAACATCTGACCATTGACCGGAAGCTTCAAGTTCACAGCAAAAACATCAACACTTCCAGACCCACACGAGCTGTATGCTTCAAAATAAAAGCACCGGTGGTTCCACTGTGATTTATTTACTTTAAATACTTTTAACTTTATTTTAATAGTACTTAATTTAACTTTATTGTAACAGTATTTTATTTAAGATTACCATGACAGTATTTTATCTAACTATAATGTAAGAGTATTTTATTACCTTTATTATAACAGTACTTCTATTTTACTTTATTGTAACAGTATTTTATTTAACTATATTATAAGGCTTCTCCGAGAACCGTCACCTTATCGTGGTGGAGGAGTTTGAGTGCCCTAGTGACCCTAGGAGCTATGCTGTCGGGGGCATTTTGCCCCTGGTAGGGTTTCCCATGGCAGATTGGTTCTGGGCGAAGGGTCAGACGAAGAACGGTTCAAAAGACCCTTCATGATGGACACGAACAAGGACACATGTACCCGGCCCGGAGGGTTACCGGGGCCCCGCCCTGGAGCCAGGCCTGGGGTTGGGGCCCGTGGGCGAGCGCCTGGTGGTCGGGCCTTCGCCCATGGGGTCCGGCCGGGCCCAGCCCGAACCGGCTACATGGGCTCGTCCCCCTGTAGGCCCACCACCCGCAGAGGGATCCAGAAGGGTTCGGTGCAATGTGGATTGGGCAGCAGACCAAGGTGGGGGCCTTGGCGGTTCGATCCTCGGTTACAGAAGTTGGCTCTTGGGACATGGAATGTCACCTCTCTGGCGGGGAAAGGAGCCGGAGCTTGTGGAAGAGGTTGAGCGCTACCAGCTAGATATAGTCGGCCTCACCTCGACACATAGTTCCGGCTCTGGAACCCTAGTCCTTCAGAGGGGTTGGACTCTCTCCTTCGCTGGAGTTGCTCCGGGTGAGAGGCGGAGGGCCGGGGTGGGCTTTCTGATAGCCCCCAGACTCTCTGCCTGTGCGTTGGGGTTTACCCCAGTAGACGAAAGGGTTGCTTCCCTGCGCCTTCGGGTCGGGGAACGGGTCCTGACTGTTGTCTGTGCTTATGTGCCGAACAACAGTTCAGAGTACCTGCCCTTTTTGGAGTCCCTGGGACGGGTGCTGGACAGTGCCCCGACCGGGGACTCCATTGTTCTGCTGGGGGACTTCAACGCTCACGTGGGCAATGACAGCGGGACCTGGAGGGGCGTGATTGGGAGGAACGGCCTGCCCGATCTGAACCCGAGTGGTGTTCAGTTATTGGACTTCTGTGCGGGTAGCAGTTTGGCCATAACTAACACCATGTTCAAACATAAGGATGTCCATCGGTGCACGTGGCACCAGGACAGCCTAGGTCGCAGGTCAATTATCGACTTTGTAGTCGTATCATTTGACCTGCGGCCATATGTTCTGGACACTCGGGTGAAGAGAGGAGCAGAGCTGTCAACTGATCACCACCTGGTGGTGAGTTGGATCAGATGGTGGGGGAAGACACCGCGCAGACCTGGCAGGCCCAAACGAACAGTGAGGGTCTGCTGGGAACGCCTGGCGGAAGAACCTGTCCAGATGATCTTCAACTCTCACCTCCGGGAGAGCTTCGACCGCGTCCCAAGGGCAGAGGGGGACATTGAGTCCGAATGGGCCTTGTTCCGCTCTGCCATTGTCGAGGTGGCGGTTGCAAGCTGTGGCCGCAAGGCCGCTGGGGCCAGTCGCGGCGGTAATCCCTGAACCCGCTGGTGGACACCAGAGGTGAGGGGAGCCGTCAGGCTGAAGAAGGAGGCCTACAGGGCATGGTTGGTCTGTGGGTCTCCGGAAGCAACTGACGGGTACCGGCGGGCCAAGCGGAGCGCAGCGGCGGCAGTCGTGGAGGCAAAAACTCGGGCATGGAAGGAGTTCGGTGAGGCCATGGAGGAAGACTATCGATTGGCTCCAAAGAGGTTCTGGCAAACCGTCCGGCGCCTCAGGGGGGGAAGGCGGCAACTTGCTCACACTGTTTACAGTGGGGGCGGGGAGCTGCTGACGTCAACTGAGGACATTGTCGGGCGGTGGAAGGAATACTTTGAGGAGCTCCTCAATCCCACCAACACGTATTCCAGTGAGGAAACAGAGACGGGGGTCTCGGGGGCGGGTCGTCCAATTTCTGGGGCAGAAGTTGCTGAGGTAGTGAAACAACTCCGAGGCGGCGGAGCCCCGGGGGTGGATGAGATTCGTCCTGGATATCTCAAGGCTCTGGATGTTGTAGGGCTGTCCTGGCTGACACGCCTCTGCAACATTGCGTGGACATCGGGGGCAGTGCCTCTGGAGTGGCAGACCGGGGTGGTGGTTCCCATTTTCAAGAAAGGGGACCAGAGGGTGTGTTCCAACTACAGGGGGATCACACTCCTCAGCCTACCCGGTAAGGTCTACTCCAGGGTGCTGGAGAAGAGGGTCTGGTCGATGGTTGAACCTCAGATTGAGGAGGAGCAATGTGGTTTTCGTCCCAGACGCGGAACCGTGGACCAGCTCTTTACCCTCGCCAGGGTGCTGGAGGGGGCATGGGAGTTTGCCCAACTAGTCCACATGTGTTTTGTGGATTTGGAGAAGGCTTACGACCGTGTCCCCAGGGGCATCCTGTGGGGGGTGCTCCGGGAGTATGGGGTTGGTGGCCCCTTGCTTAGAGCCATCCAGTCCCTGTACCAAAGGAGCATGAGTCTGGTTCGCGTGGCTGG
>NC_065525.1:2451904-2459492 GCF_006386435.1 Epinephelus moara | reverse complement strand
TGTGGATTTGGAGAAGGCTTACGACCGTGTCCCCAGGGGCATCCTGTGGATGGTGCTCCGGGAGTATGGGGTTGGTGGCCCCTTGCTAAGGGCCATCCAGTCCCTGTACCGAAGGACCCTTGCTAAGGGCCATCCAGTCCCTGTACCGAAGGAGCATGAGTCTGGTTCGGGTGGCTGGCAGTAAGTCGGACCTGTTCCCGGTGAGGGTTGGACTCCGCCAGGGCTGCCCTTTGTCACCGGTTCTGTTCATAACTTTTATGGACAGAATTTCTAGGCGCAGCCGAGTGGTGGAGGGTGTCAGGTTTGGTGATGGGAGGATCTCCTAGCTCCATCGAACAGTGACCTCCAGCTCTCGCTGGGACGGTTCGCAGCCGAGTGTGAAGCGGCTGAGATGAGAATCAGCACCTCCAAGTCTGAGGCCATGGTCCTCAGCCGGAAAAGGGTGGATTGCCCACTCCTGGTGGGGGGGGAGGTCCTTCCTCAGGTGGAGGAGTTTAAGTATCTCGGGATCTTGTTCACGAGTGAGGGTAGGATGGAGCAGGAGATTGACAGGCAGACTGGGATGGCATCAGCAGTGATGCAGGCGCTTAACCGGTCCGTTGTGGTGAAGAGGGAGCTTAGCCAGAAATAACCGGTCCGTTGTGGTGAAGAGGGAGCTTAGCCAGAAAGTGAAGCTCTCGATTTACCGGTCGTTCTACGTTCCAACCCTCACCTATGGTCACGAGCTCTGGGTAGTGACCGAAAGAATGAGATCGCGAGTACAAGCGGCCGAAATGAGTTTCCTCCGCAGGGTGGCTGGGCTCAGCCTTAGGGATAGGGTGAGGAGCTCAGACATCCGGGAGGGACTCGGAGTAGAGCCGCTGCTCCTCCACATCAAGAGGAGCCAGTTGAGGTGGTTCAGGCATCTGGTAAGGATGCCTTCCGGACGCCTCCCTTGGGAGGTGTTTCGGGCGTGTCCAACCGGGAGGAGACCTCGGGGCCGCCCCAGAACACGCTGGAGGGACTACATCACCCGGCTGGACTGGGAACACCTCTGGGTTCCCGCGGAAGAGCTGACGGAAGTGGCTGGGGAGAGGACTGTCTGGGCTTCTTTGCTGAGGCTGCTGCCCCTGCGACCCGGACCCGGATAAGCGGAGGACTACGAGTACGAGTACGAGTATATTATAAGAGTATTTTATAACTGTAATTTGTTTAGCTTTATTGTAATAGTATTTAATTTAACTTTATTATTATAGTAGCTACTTTATCTAACTTTATTGTAACCGTAGTTTATGTAATAATTTCGTATTTTAATCTGAAGTACTTGAGAGGAGATTTATTGAGATATATTGTGTATCATGATATAGCCTAAAAATATCATGATATTATAATTAAGCCATATTGTCCAGCCCTACCCTTACTACTCTGTAGTATGTCTTGATATATGCAGTGCAGTGCATATTCCCTGATTCTGTTTGTGTTCATTAGTCCTGTGTAGCAGTTTGGGGATGCAGAGCCCCCGTCACCTCCTCACTGTCAGTGCCTGTGCCTGGGTCAGCAACCTCTGTTACTGTAAGTTAACCCTATGGGCCCTAGGCCTTTTTGGGGTATTTTTACTGCCTTTACTTTTAAGCTCATATCACAGTCATTATAAAGGCTACATACACATGCTATATCTTGTGTTTTTCAGGACAATCTGGGCTAACCAGATTTGCCATCATTACATGTCCTCCTATGTGCCTGTATTTTTGCCATCATTACATGTCCTCCTATGTGCCTGTATTTTATATTATTTTTTATATCATTATATAATTTTTAAAAAACAAATCCGTATGACTAAATTCTTACATTTTTACATGTATCTCATCATAGCAAGTTGTAAAATGACATATTCTGCCATATCTGAAGAGGGGAGACTCTCTGGAATCTGGCAATATAAGAACCAGGGACATTCTGTCACTTCACAGTTGTCCAAAACATGTGGTTTGTGCCAGGCAGACATGATTGCCACTATTTTTTCATTACTGCAAGAAATTCCATTGACTCATTCACAAGTTAAAAATGTGTTTTATCTGAAAGAAACATGCAGTTTTTGCATCTAAGATAATACAAAAATAGTCAACCAAGTGCAGTGATGTCCTCCAAGATAATATTTGTTTTTCAGTGTCAGTTATATATTGGGGGGACATTTTGGGCATAGGTGTGGGGGGGGGGGGGGGGGCACGTGTCCCCCTCACTGTATATGGTGACTACTGCCCTGTCAGGCATGCATAATTAGGCCTCAGTTGTCTGGGTGCGCAAAGGTGAAGTGCGCTGGTTTTGTCATACAAAGTTTGATGGAGTGTCAACTGGACAATCTGGAGATATTTGCATCTTGAAAGTCGGACTACAAATGTGGATAGACAGGGAGAAACACACGCAAGCCTAAGACGTGGTAAGATACGATATTCCTCACTATATGAAGTGACTGATAACAAGATCTGTATAATGGATTGTAAAGAAATTCGTCAGGTTTTTATTTTGTAGACACTTGATCTGTATTTATAGCATGATGGGATGACAGCACAATGACGTGTGTGGTATCACTGGAAAGCTCTGCTCCTGCGCTTTCATGTGATATGTGTGGCATTTCTGTGCGAGCCTGCATTCGTGAGTAATCCATCCAACAGTAATGTGTGTGCAAAGCTGTATGAAAGTTCTGTTATACATAATTTTAGTGTAACTTTATCATTTTTTTTCGCTGTGAAAGTGCTTGGTCTTCTCGGAAAGCTACGATTCCGCTGTTTCACATGATATGTGTGGACGCACTATGCGTCGTTCAGGCCCATAGGGTTAACCTGCAAGTGGAATGAAACCCCCAAACCCTTTTATTATTCCTTTGTTGAGTCCTCGTTGTCTTCCCCATGCATTGTCAGTCATTTTGTTGGTGCAACAAAGTCCCTCATGTAGTCTTTTTCTCCCTCTGATGGTTTGTCCTACACATCTGTCTTTGTTTCCTGCATTGTGCTAATGAATGGCTAATTAACACTCCAATAAAGGCCATGAGCGATTGGTCACTGGCGTAGTGGAAATTGGTCATTGGGAATACGGTTTCAATTGCCCAAACACATAATGGACTAATATTTGGCAAACTTTGTGCTGACATGTTCACGTAATTATAGTTCTAGTCTAGTTTTATTCAACATTTTAGTCAATGAAAATTTATGACATTTTGGTCAAGATCTTTAAATCATTATGTTTTTTTGTTTTTTTTTTAAATCTTTAAACTAGTCCAGTTAGGCTAATTCACGCATCAGAAAGTAGAATGTAGGTGACAGGTTGTATAAAAATTTCATTCAGACAATTCTTTTCTACAACTACAATTAACTTCTACACACTTATTAAGTGTAATTTCTCCAGCAGTTGTTTTTGACAGGTGTAAGGGGTGATTTACGAGCACACACACTTACTGATCATCATTTGAAAAGCTCAACATCTCTTTTATTTATGCGCTCAAAAACTTTGACGCCAAAAATAATTAATCTCAGACAACTAGGATTTGTACCCAGGTTCATTGTAAACTCTTGACTCATTTATCTCACTGTCAAGAAGTAGAAAAAAAACTTAATGAAAGCCTATATTCTTTCTTCATTTGCAACACATTTGTTTGGAGGTTCAAACTCGTGTCCTCTCACAGAGTTGGTGAAGAAAAGTAAACTCTCATCTCTGTCAGGGAAAACTTATCTGAGTCCAGACTTTTTACTTACATCACAGCAACGCTGACATATAACTGAGCCTCCTACCTGCCTGTCAAACAGTATCAACCCATAAACCTTCTCCAGTCCGACTGAGTGGAGTCCTGAGGGGATCAGCTGGTGGTGGCTGCTTGCTCTGATGCCGCTCAGCGTCTAACGAAAGATCAGCCGACTATTTACTGGAGTTTACCAGCCTGTCGCTCATGCGGCATGTGAAGATAAAAGTTTAAAAAAAAGTTTATTTACTTTATTAATCCCCCTGAGGGGAAATTCAATGTTTTCACTCTTGCTTGTCAATTACACACAGGTCCGAAAGACACACACATGCACAAACAGGACCTATACATGCACAAAGTGGAGAGATGTCAGAGTGAGGGGGCTGCCCTTGGTGAGGTAATTACAAGCACGGCCATTCACGGCTTTTAATAGCCCCTTTGCCACCAACATTTCCAGGAACTGTTATTTCCAGGAATTTATTTACCTGGATAAAAGAATTCCTGGTAATCTGTGTGGTTTGAATTTCCACCGCACCTCAAAGTTCCGGAAAATGTATTCAAATCTGGCTGATGATATAGATGATTCGCCGTGTGCCCTATATATAGCTCCACTAGCTTATTGGCTGGTAACATGGCAACATTAGTGCTGTTAGAGAGAGGAGGGACTGTTTGTCTCACGCCGGATTTCCACTGGATGCGTGTCCGTTGCGGAACGGCAGCGCTGGTTATCCGCTGCGTGCTCCGCCGTCCGTCAATACCCACCGGCTGCGTTTGCTGTGCGGAGCGGTGCAGCTCCGCCGGAAGACATCTCGGTGCACTGCCATGATTAATATCTCCTCGTCCATGGTGTTAACGGGGTGAAATGACGTCTGAAAACCTCTGACCTATTGACTTCAGGCCTGCCTCTGCCCATTATGTAGTTTTCAAGATGTAGTGCAGGGAAATATGATCCGCCGTGAACACTGTGTATTTTATTTTGAAAATTAACCGGATGTTTTATTGTGTTTCTGTGCACGACTTCCTGCCCCGTACGATCTGCTCTGTGCTGAGTTGCTGCATTGTGCTCCGGCATCCGGCAAAAATAGAAGTCCTTTGTATCTGTTGCGGAGGGCTCCGGAGTGCCGGAGCTGAGACGGAGCCGGAACGCAGCACAGCCGCAGCCGGTGGAAACACACACATTGACTAGAATTGAATCCTATCGGCTCCGCTGCCGTGCCGGAGCGGAGACGCAACCAACACGCATCTGGTGGAAATAGGCCGTCAGCCAGCAGCTAAGTTTAAGAGTATTTTAAGATAAGTGTCAAACTAAGTTAGTCTACATACAGACAGCTGTCTTGAGCTTATTAGTAACAATTCGCTATCAGCTGAACTAGCGTGCTGTCCTTGTGTAAGACATAACGTTAGTGTTGGTGGATGAGAGACTGTGGACAGAGCATATTGAGTATCGCTGTCTGCATGTTTACATGTTCATACTTGCTGAACACATGTATTGATAAAGTATTGGCTTCTTACTCGCTAAGGTTTAATTTCACTTACAGTAACAAGTGTAGCTGCGGTCAACTCAAGTAATTTTCAAGTTATCTTGACTACGTTTCCAGCGGGGCCACTCGACCGTTCAGTGGTCGTCTGTGTACGTGTGTGTTGATTAGGGCTGCAACGATTAGTCGACTAATCGATGACTAATCAACTATTAAAATAATCGGTGGCTATTTTAGTAGTCGACTAATTGGTTTGAATCATTTTTCATAGAAAAGTACTATAAAAGTACCCCAAAAGCTTCTTACGTTCAAATATCGGCAGCTTTACACACTGTCCCATGATGGTGAACTAAAACCCTTTGGCGTGAATATGAAACAAGACATTAGATGACATAATTTGGGGATTTGGGAGAGACAGAATGACATTAGTCGACTAATCGAAGAAATAATCGACAGATTAGTCGACAATGGAAATAATTGTTAGTTGTAGCCCTAGTGTTGATGTGTGTGTTGATGTGTGTGTAGAATAGAATAGAATAGAATAGAATAGAATAGAAAGCCTTTATTGTCATTGCACAGTAACAAGAGGATGCTACATATACAACGAAATTGCGGGGGCTACTTCAAGGTGCAGACAAGAAATACAGATAAGTTGTGTTTGCATAGCAAACAACAGTAATGCAACAGGATTGTTGCATAAGTAGCGCGCAATGTAAAGTAAGTAACGTTAGCATAAATACTAAGTGACAGGAGAGGATTTTATCCATATGCATAGTTGTGTGGATTTACAGATGTATGTATGTGGAGGCAACGGGAGCGGCGCGACTTCTATTTTTGTCGCGCTACGCTCCCCTACGCGACCCTCCAGCAGATAAAAACTACATGAAATAGTGTGCTAAACGAGCACAATGTGTTTTTAAATGAATAAGGGTCAGTGACAAATAAGGGTTGGCAAGATGAGCAATTCAGAAATATCTTCAAAAATAGTTTTCAAAGCATGCATCAGATTTGTTAAAATGTACATTCTGTATTTTTGTTGGTTTTATGTCATTTGAAATGACATTTGCACCATTTTTTATGAAAAGTAAGACTGAATGCTCCTGAAAATGTCAAATGGTGTAACCACGAAAGAATGATAAATTTTGAATATTTTATCCACCTATAGTAGATTTAAGTGTACTTATAAAAAAAATCTTTATTTCAAAAGCATTAAATTGAAATAAGATATTTTTGGAGTATTTCTATATTTAAATTTTAATGCATTTTGGCAATACTGAGCAGGACATTTCCTAAAAAGACCCCTTTTTTTCTAAATAACGCGTGACAAATTATGTAAAATTTGTTAAAAAAAACAGTGTTGCACTGCAAAAGTGGATTACATTTATTCCATATTTTACTCCACATTTATTTTCCTGTATATAATCATATTTTTATGAAAAAATACCAGTTACACCAAATGACACTGGGTTGTGTCAATTGGTGTAACTGGTATTTTTCATAAAAATATGATACACTGCCTGACCATGTTCCTTCTACAGTCAAACACCACTGTTTGGTGAGGGAATTGACACTGAAAATCAAATATGACAGTCAACAAGGTTAAGTGAACTTGTTTTTGTCATGTTATTACAGTTCAGAAAAAAGAACATCTGACAACAGTGAGCTAATTTCTTCTACTGTAAATTCTTTGCTGAAAAAACATTTTACAATCATGTTTCATTTTAATTTTTAACTCATGTTTTGTATCTTAAGTTCTGATAAGAAAAAAGTCACCTGACAACAACTCATAAGGGTGAACTGGTCTACTATTGTGAATACGGTTGATAAAAATTTAATGAGAGAGGAAGTTCAGAAGAAGGAACAGCTGACAACAATTAACTAATTTCTTCTACTGTAAATTCTTTGCTAACAACAATCATTTAATTTTAAAATTTAACTCATGTTTCATGTTTTGTGTTTTAAATTCTGATAAGGGAAAAAGTCACCCGACAACAACAACTCGTAAGGATGTAATTGGCCCTTGCTGCATCATTAGCATTCATTTGCATTAGCACTCTATGACGAGCCACTTTTTCCTTGTTTTTTTTTTGTTTTGTTTTTATTTGCACACAAGAAAAAGAGTATAGGATGTCAATAAGAAGAAACAGAACACATACAGTATTGACACATATAAAAAAATGATGACTTAAAAGAGAAAAAAAAAGTGTGTGGGAGGAGCCAAAAGAAAACCCTTAGGGTTTCAATCAATCAATTTTCAATCAATTTTATTTATAAAGCCCAATATCACAAATCACAAGTTGCCTCACAGGGCTTTACAGCATACGACATCCCTCTGTCCTTATGACCCTCACAGCGGATAAGGGAAAACTCCCCAAAAAAAACCCTTTAACGGGGAAAAAAA
>NC_065525.1:2447726-2451357 GCF_006386435.1 Epinephelus moara | reverse complement strand
CGTGGTAAGTGTGGTCCATTCGCAAACTTTATAACTAAAAAAACTTTTCACTACTCTCTATCGACGAACTACTAACACTCTCTGCTGTTTCCTCCTCCTTCTTCCTTCCTTCCGCTGTCTTCGTTGGTTCATTTATACACGCGAAACGCGTTCTCTGGCTGGCTGGATTGTTCACTCGGTCTGCCGTACATACATGGCAGCGCAAGATGGCGACCTCTCTAAAGCAAGGCCCTTGCTGTATATATATATATATATATATATATATATATATATATATATTAAAGCATAATTATAAGGTTACGAAAACCAAACGAATCTTATTTTATAGCGATTATACACTTGTATAAACATATTAATGTAGAATATTCAGATTCAGATTGACAATAAACCATGCCAGATATTACACACTGGCCCTTTAATGTTTGAGTAACATTTCTACTTTAAATGAATTATTGGATTTTTAGGTATTTTAAAGCTACTGTACAAGATCAAAATGAGTTTTTTTTTATAATACATCTTTAATTAGCATCATAAACTACTGATATCTAACAAATTACTATCATAAACTGCTGATATTTGACATAATTGCCTATAAGAGAAAGGCTCTTAATAGGAGTCAAATGGTGTAACCGGTTACACCATTTGACATTTAATTTTAAAATCGAATTTGACAGGCATTACCATGGACACCTGTGTAAGCACATGGCCTTAGTCTCAATATTTCAAACATAATTTTTAAAGTAAATATTCATTTTAATGATTTTTATGAATTATTAATGTTTTTCTAGGGTCATACCATTTGACATGTAAACTTACCAAATCTGACCAGAGTCTAAAAACGTCAATTTATTAGTAATTTTTAGAGATTCTAACCTTGTCATGCAGCAGTTGTGATCATCAGAGGTCCTTCTCTGTAATACCATTTCCTGTCACATGGCCTTCTTTACAATATTAACAAAACGGCCTCTTAAATGGTGGTTACACCACTTGACACTTAATGTAGTTTACTTGACTTTCAGGATTCCCCAACTTAAATTTCATATTTAGAACAATTGTATTCCATTACCTTTATTGAATATAAAAAAGTAATAACTTAAAGATCATGCCAAACTAGTTGATACGGTGTTTTATTGAGAATTCTAGTGTTTTTAAGCAAGTTTAATAATTTGGTGCAAGTTTTTATGGTTACACCATTTAGACATTTTTGCCATTATCCTCTAATATATTCTCTCAAAATGAATTAAAAGCAGAAATTTTATACTGGATCCACACAAAATTAAAATTTGTAAGTTAATCATACATTTATTTTCAAATTTTAACCCTTTTGAGTAAACCATATGAACACAAAAAAAGTAGCGTCATGTCATTGACCCATAAACCATTATCAGAGGTGATATGTGATGATTTTTTTTCATGCATTTACCCATGTTTATCCGTGATCCTACCGTTTAAACTATGTATTTTAATACAGTTGAAACTGTTTATTGTAGGGGTGTAACGGTACACAAAAATCTCGGTTCGGTACGTACCTCGGTACACAAGTCACGGTTCGTTTTTTTTTTCGGTACAGTAATGAAAAAAATAGACAATTATTAAATATCTTTTACTTATTGGTAACCTTATTAAAACATACCACCACAGCAGTTAACTCTTTTTACACAATTTTTGAATGAAACAAATATATATAAAATCCTGCTTTTTCACATTGTTTGAATGAAAATAGAAATATAAAAGTGAAAAATAAAATCCTGCTGTTTTTTTAACACATTTTTTGAATGAAAAATATAAATATACATTTCTGCTTTAACAGTTTTACTCAATTAAAATAAAAAGTATAGTGCAGCTGGTCAGCTTTAAAGCCTGCTCAGATTCAGTTTTACTAGGAACTTACTTAGCTTTCCCACTTTGTTAAAGTGCAGTAAACAAAACATGCTTATATCTAAAGTGCAGCTTAAACAATTTTACTCAACTCCAATGGCGTTGGTTATTTCTTTAGCGCGATGGTCAGGGAAACGCTCTTTCTTTTTAAACGACGACGATATCGTAGTTTGCACCAGATTGCTTTTTCTAGTCGTGCCGGTTAACGTTCAAACTCGGGTGGTGTCGCTTTAGATGCGTTAGCATGTTAGACGTGTTTCCAAGTACATACCCAACCGCTGTTCTGCAGTGTCGGCACACTGCTTTTGTCTTGTCAACTTGTTTATTTCCATCTTTGTATTTTACCCTGAAACCAAAGTGTTCCCAAACGGAGGACTTAAGGTTTGCGGGTGGGTCTTCAGGTTCGTCAGGCTCACTTGCCATGTTGTCAAAATGCGAGAATGCAAGAATTTACGGGACTCGGTCCATCACTCAATTATGTCCGTCGGGGAACTTGATATTTTAAATGGTTCGGCTCGCAAAAACGGAATTAAAATGAAACAAAATAAAATAAAATAATATCCTGTGCCCAGTAATTCGGTACAGGGTCGTGCCGAACCGAAAGTCGCGTACCGAACGGTTCGACACAAATACATGTACCGTTACGGCCATAGTTTATTGTATATTGTATTGTAAATATATGTAATAACTTAGGTGGAAAATGCTTTAACTTTTTTGTGCTAATCACCATTAGCTTAAGCACATTTACATTGCATAAAATAGCCTAGAGCCTAACAGAATTTTCCTCCAGTTATAGTTTAAAAAAATGCATTTATTACTTTTCCTTCCTCACTGTCGGTTTAAGTCACTTCAATTTCAATTCAATTCAATTTTATTTATAAAACCCAATATCACAAATCCACGATTTGCCTCACAGGGCTTTACAGCATACGACATCCCTCTGTCCTTAGGACCCTCGCAGCAGATAAGAAAAAACTCCTCCAAAAAAACCCTTTAACGGGGGAAAAAAACGGTAGAAACCTCAGGAAGAGCAACTGAGGAGGGATCCCTCTTCCAGGACGGACAGACGTGCAATAGATGTCGTACAGAACAGATCATCATAATAAAAACAGTAATCCGTATGACACAATGAGACAGAAAGAGAGACAGAGACAGAGAGAGATGCAGGACAGATGGTAATGACAGTAGCTTACAACAACATAAATGAAAGTAATAATATTATAGTTATAATTCTGGCTATTGTGGTACAATATGTTGAAAATTGTGACAATAACCATATGTGTATAATAACAGTAGAAGTATGACTAATGATAACAGCAGCAGCAGGAAGTAGAAGTATGACTAATGATAACAGCAGCAGCAGGAGGCATCTGGCAGGACCACGGCTACAGCACAACCACACACGTCACACTATCCAGGCACCGCTGTGATATAAGTTAACCTGCGAGACAGTGGAGCACAAAGGCTCCGGAGAAGAAGCCGAGTTAGTGACATGCAGTACGGCCGAGTTAGCAAGATGCAGTAACAGGACATGAGAGAGAGAGAGAAGGAGAGAAGGTGCCCAGTATTATAGGAGGTCCTCCGGCAGACTAGGCCCAAGTCAGCCTAACTAGGGGCTGGTACAGGGCAAGCCTGAGGCGGCCCTAACTATAAGCTTTATCAAAGAGGAAAGTCTTAAGTCTAGTCTTAAATGTGGAGATGGTGTCTGCCTCCCGGACCGCAACAGAAAGATGATTCCACAGGAGAGGAGCCT
>NC_065525.1:2425071-2447706 GCF_006386435.1 Epinephelus moara | reverse complement strand
AACAAAAGCGTAGACCAATTTTTCTGCATCTTTTCGGGTCAGGATGGGCCTAATTTCCGCAATATTACGCAGATGAAAAAACTCAGTCCGTGAGGTTTGTTTTAAATGAGAATTAAAAGACAAATTTTGATCGAATATTACTCCGAGGTTTCTTACGGTGGTGCTAGAGGCCAAAGCAAAGCCATCTAGAGAAACTATGTCATCAGATAAAGAGTCTCTGAGTTGTTTGGGGCCAAGAACAATAACTTCTGTTTTGTCTGAATTTAACATCAGGAAATTGGTGCTCATCCAGGTTTTTATATCTTTAAGGCAATTATGAAGTTTAGTTAATTGATTACTTTCTTCTGGCTTCATCGATAAATACAACTGTGTATCATCAATGGAAATTCACAGAGTGGCTTCTAATGATGTTACCTAAAGGAAGCATGTATAGAGTAAATAGGATTGGTCCAAGCACAGAACCTTGCAGAACTCCAAAACAAACTTTAGTACGTAAGGATGATTCATCATGCACGTAAACAAACTGAAAATGATCAGATAAATAAGATTTAAACCAGCTTCATCTCCCCACAGAACATGACGGTTGTATTTCAGCCTGCATGCATGTGTTTTTTAGCTGAACATTATTGAAACAAATCAGCTAATGTTGCTGTAGTGAAAACTTTGCGGAGTGAGATACCTGGCCAGGCAGGTAACGTTTTGTCATGTTTTATCTCATAACAGCATTGATTACATATGGCATGTGCTCTCTCTGTTGACCTGTATTTTCTCAGAAATTGAAAATATGTCCACACTGCTGATTTATTTCCAAGTAAATAACATTATCATCATCCACTTTCTTTTAGCTGCTTTCCATTATCTGTTTAACAGTGACACAGAATTTCAAAATAAAGACGTAACCTGAAGATGATGATACAGATAGCTATTTTCACTTTGCATCAATGATACTGGATAGTTGATGATTAAATTAACATATGGATCCAGATCAATGGATAGTTAGACCCCTATTATTCAATTTGTAAATTGTCAGAGAATGAAAAATATAAAATCATCTGATGTCATCTGAATTCATCCATGTAATTCCTATGGTCTAAAACTGCCCAACAGAATGAGTTAACATGAACAACTTTATCCCAAATTCAAAAACTAGAGTGCTAAAACTCTAATTTGTGATGTCATAGGTTATTAAGTCTGGAACTGGTATATTCTTTGTTTAAAGGAGACCTATTATGCTTACTTTCAGGGTTATGTAGTATGTAATATTGGGGATTTATGTGCTTTACTGTTCAGAACACATTATTTGTCTTGGACAGCTGATTGCTGCAGCACCTCTGTCTGAAACGCTGTGTTTGGGCTTATGTCCCGGCCTCCCCAGCAGCCCAGTCTGCTCTGATTGGTCAGCTTGCTCAGTCTGTTGTGATTGGTGCGACCCTTAGAGTGTCTATCTGAAACGTCACACCCCTTACCCTATCTGAATTCACCTCCAGAGGCTGCCGCAAAACAACAAGCTGTGGCTGAGCTAACGACGATGGCCGTCCACCATTATCAATATCAAACACGAGCCGATAGACTCCGAAGCACTTTTGCGACAAACACTGGAGCAGGACATTTAACAGTGGTAAGTTTTTATTTTGTTGCCGTCTTATATTAAAGCTATAACATGATAACTGTAACTTATCTGACATTATGGTAACAACTGTATGTCTGTCCTCTGACTGAATGAAGTTGGAAACGTCTGCTGCAGAGTACAAAAGGTTTCTAACAGTGTAGTCAGTTACTACATAACGTGGAAACACCAACAGCAGCACTCAGCTGTTACATGACGTGGTGTAAAGAATAAATCCTTTTTTTACCAAAGAAGGCTTATCTATGATCAGACTAATGTAGCTTGTATTGGGTAATAATACCAAAGTTATTATAAATTCTGTTACTAACACATTCCCTGTTAAAACCACAAAAGTTTTAACCCCTGAATTCATCAATTTTACCACAGCAGATTGAGATGACAGATTTCTGTATTATACAACAACAAATGAATAGAAATAACTGATACATTCAGATGTCGTAGCTGTCATGTTTACTGAAACCATTCTACGAAAATGTAGCTGCATTTTATAATCATCTTCACCTTGTGTTTGTAATCTACAATATGTACAATGTACCAATGTGTCACAGTTTCTCCACATCATTTATATAAAATCAAAGTTTCATATTAAAACACATTTTGCTTCCTGGATCAATATTTGTTCCATGCAGTGATGTTGTCTCCTGAGTCTTTATTTGCTTACTTATAAAACAGTATGCCTTGTGTATTTTTTACCTATTAGGTTTTAGGTAATGGACCAGATTCCAGTTCATCCTACATGTTTGATACACCATCCAGGCCTGGAGCCTGACTGTTTGAGTATGTTTTTATGACATGTAATGAGATACAACTGTGTAAACTAAATTCTGAAAACTAAGGTTTCATTATACCAAAGAACCCACTTGTCTTTTGTCAAAATTAATTAATATACACTAGACAGATGGATAACACAGCAGCATTTTATCTGCAATACTAATAGTGTCCAGTTCTTTCCATTCAGGTGTCCATCCCGTCCTGTGTTGGATACGCCAGGAGTTTCCTGATCCGGCTGGTCACTGTGTTGGCCTCCAGCTGCCCCTTGGCTGAAGAGACGTGTAAGGCAACCACTTCCTCCTTTGAGGGTCTCTCATACTGGGATGCCAGGTCCTTTGGGATGGGGATTTTGGGGAAGACGAGCCTCATCAGGTCATCTACAGTCTGTAAAGTATTGAATTTAAATATTGATTTCCTTGTGTTTTTAATTTAAGTGCTTCCCTGAATCCACCTTTCTTGTATATATTTCAAGTGTTGCCACAACTATTTCATATTTTTTATCTGATGGTATTATGTTGGTAGTAAAAAATAAAATTTACAAATTACTGCATGTAGGGTCTGTTTTTACAGCCTTTGCTGAGGGTAAAACTAAGCTAAAAGAATACATTTTTGCTCAGATTCCTCTGTAATAACATAGTCACCAGGGTTATATGTTGAGTCATGAAGGTCTACTAGCTCTGTTTAAGTTTCTCCCTCTTTCTCCTTCAACTCAACACAAGGTCTCGTACTTGGTCTGAAAACTATGCCCTTTATAAATGTTGATGACAGCCAAAAGTCCAAATGAAAAAAAAAAGTGTATGTGTTTCTATATACATATATATATATATATATATATATATATATATATACATGGATACATTTGTTTGTTTTTTTTTGCTCTAACTTTATAACAAAGTTAAAGGCATGTGATAATTCAGTACTGTAAAATATTTCCAGGTACTGTATCTCAACACAAAAACACATGTAATTTCTGTGTTACATACCTTTACTTCTTGGGCTGCTGTACAGGTGTGTGCTGATAACCACCATCTTTTGAGATGCCACAGACTGTGTGTCCACAGAGAAAGTTTGTGAAGGGTCCGTGTGGCATCCTACATCCTGGAATCTGGCTGTAGTGGAGAGGTGTTGGGCACCAGGGCCCTGCTGTGATGAACTCTAAAAGACAAAGGAAAATTAAGTTTCTTAAACTGATATTGCACCAAATGAAAACAGTCAACATTAGGGATGGGTATCATGAAGATTTCATCCTCTGTCCTGCTCTCTCTCTCTGGTGATGTGATTTTTTTTTATTGTATTTTTATTTAATCTTTATTTTATCAGGCAGTCTCATTGAGATCAAGATCTCTTTTACAAGAGAGACCTGAGAACAAGGAACATTCACAATCAGCAGACAAACCAACACACAACACAACAAACAAACAAAAACAACAAGATATAAAAGGAATTAGCAGAAACAGTTACAACAATCACAGTAAACATCAGGCAACAGAGATTTAAAATCTCCAAGATGAATGAATATCTCAAGTTTAAGGGCAGATTGCAGTTCATTCCATTTAAAGGGAGCATAATATCTGAAACCAGTTCTGCCAACATTAGTGCGTGTATATGGAATATCTAAGGTTAGATAGTTACTGGATCATGTTCTGTTGTTACTGGATTTAAATGAGAGAAGAAATGTGAGGTAATTAGGAAGTTTCAGCAGTAGAACTTTGTAGATGAATAACATAAGATGGATATTTCTTCTAGACTGTAATGAAGTCCAACCAACCTTTTGATACGAAGTACAATAATGAGTGCGAAAATTGTCATTAGTAGTGAAGCGTAATGCACTATGATACACAGGGTTTAACTGCTGAATAGTTGATGGGGCAGCGTGACAATACAAGATGTCCCCATAATCAAGGACAGACATGAAGGTTGACAGTACAATGATTTTTCGGTTGGAGGGAGACAAACAGTCTTTGATCCTGTACAAGAAGCCCAATTTTATTTTTAGTTTTTGATTTAACTGTTGAATGTGAATCTTGAATATAAATTGCTGTCAAGCCAAATTCCTAAGTATTTGTATGAGTCAGTGAGAGTAATGTGGGTGCCATTTAAGGTCTCGATGGCAGGATAGTCAAGAATCACTAGTGGTGGAAGTGGAGAATACCAAGTATTTCGTTTTTTTCTGCATTTAAAACTAGTCTGTGGCATCAAAGGCAGTCTGTAGATGAGTCAGGGCTTGGGATGGGGTAGAACTGGGGGCATATAAGATACAATCATCACCAAAAAAGTGGACATTAAAATATTGATTTGGGAGAATTATGTTATTAATGTATAATGTAAATAGCAATGGTTCAAGGATAGACCCCTGCGGCACCCCATTTCTGATAGTGAGTGGACTTGATTGAGTACTGTCAGCGACAGTTCTGTCAGTGAGGTTAAGAGTGGAACAAGTTAAGTGAAGAAATATCTAAGCCTATGGACTGTAATTTATGAAGTAGAATTTTATGAGCAACAGTACCGAATGCTTTTGAGAGGTCAATGAAAAGAGCAGCACAAAACTGTTTATTATCCAGGGAGGAGACAATGTTATCTATGACTGAAATTGCAGCTGTAATTGTGCTGTGACCCGGGCGAAATCCAGACTGTTGTGGCTGAAGTAAGTTTGATGAGTCGATAAAATAGCGTAGTTGATAATTGACCAATGATTCCAGGATTTTTGCTAAGAGGGGAAGTTTGGATATTGGACGGTAATTGTTGAGGTCAGAGATGTCACCATTTTTATGTAGGGGAGTTACAAATGCGCTTTTCCAAGGAGGTGGAATGATGCCAGTCAAAAAGGTTTGGTTAAAAATGTGAGCTAAATGTGGACTGATTAAATGGGCCGTTAGATTTAGAAGATATGGCTCAAGATTATCTGCACCAGCATTTTTGGAAGCCTTTGACCTACGTAGAGCTTTGAGAACATCTGTAATATTTACTCAAGTAAAAGAAAATTTAGGGTGAGAAAAGGTTTGTGAATTAAGGACTCCCTCTGGTGGATAGTTATGGCAAGTGTTTACAGTTTGATTTACAGACAAATTACTATATAAAAGACCAGACGAGAGGAAGTGATTATTGAAAGTTTCAACCATGGATGATTTATCAGAAATATGACCAGATGCTTGTTTGATTTGTGGAGGGTGATGAATTTTTAAGAGATGCTATGGTTTTCCAGAATTTAGCAGTCATCAGAGGCAGAGAGAGCTGAGAGATAATAATTAGATTTGGCCTTTCTGATCATGCTGGTGCAGATATTTCTTTTTTGCCTAAATAACAACCAGTCTTCAGGGGTGCCGCTGGATCTAGCCTTGGACCAGGCTTTATCTCTGCTAGTGATGACATTGGAAAGTTGTGGGAAGAACCAGGGACTGTATCTGTTTTTTATTCTGTGTTTTTTGTAAGGGGCATGTCTGTCAGCAATAATGTTAAAAGAATATGAGAAATGTTCCAGTGCCTCAGCAGGGTCGGTAATAGAGAAGATGTCATTTATGTTTGAGATGGATAAATCATTTAGGAAATTCTGGAGATTAAAATGTTTGTAATTTCTTGTGGTGATATGTTGAGAATGAGATTTAGGAATTTTGGTGTTTCTGATACAGGCAATGGGACAGTGATCACTGATGTCAAGAGGAAGAACTCCAGAAGCAGGGTAATTGTGTGTTTCGTCTGTTTGTAAGAATAATGTCAATTAAAGTGGAATTGGGTGGATTTTTTTTAGATTTGGTCTGGTGGGTTTGACTATAAGTTGAGTGAAGTTGAGCTCAAGGCACAATTCTTTTAATCTGTTAGAGCTGTCAGAGAGCCAGTCCAGGTTTAGATCTCCCATAACTATTAATTCTGAGGAGGCGTACTTAGAAATGATCTTAACAATGTCATCCAGAGCATCAACATGAGCAGAGGGGGTGGCGATAAATACCAGTAATGATAACATGAGTGTCCTCACCAAAACATAAATCCAGTGCAATATATTCAAATTTTTTGGGTACAGAGGATGATGACAGTTCGTAAATAGTGAGACAGTCATAAATTAGAACTCCGCCTCCCTTGCTTTTACGGTCACATCTGAAAATAATATAACCATTGATACTTATGTTGTTATTTTATATCTTGGAGGAGAGCCATGTTAATATAATCCATTTTTGGGAGCAGGCTTCTGATATTCAGATGTAGTAGACCGAGACCGTGACGTGGTTTTAAGTCCTGAGATGTTACAAGTGTAGTATGGTCTGCGGTGGTAGCAACGGGTGAACAAGTAGGCACAGTAGAAAGAGGAGGATGAATTAGATTACTGAATGAGATGCATGATGGTCGACTACTGTGTCTAGCTAAGCGGTCTACCGGACTGCTACCATACCTACCCTCTGGAAAACTGCCACCATACTCCCCGTACCCAAAAAACCATGGCCCGCTGAATCCAACCACTATCGCCCTGTTGCCTTCACGTCCATAATAATGAAGTGCCTGGAGAAACTGCTGTTGAGTACCATCCTGCCAGTCATTGCCCCACAGCTCGATCCCCTTCAATTTGCCTATAAGGCCAGAAGGGGCACGGAGGACGCGGTGGCCTGCCTGCTGCACCTCCTCCTTCAGCACCTGGACACTCCAGGTCACTTTGTCAGGATCATCTTTGTGGACTTTGCGTTTAACACCATCCAAAAGCATCTGATGATCCAGAAATTACACCAGCTCAACACCCCCTTCTGTCTGATCCATCTCATCCACAACTTCTTAAGTGACAAGCTGCAAGTGGTGCGAGTGGGCACAACCACATCATCAGTAATCAAAACTAACACCGGAGCACCTCAGGGTTGTGTGCTAAGCCCATTCCTCTACACCCTCTGCACCAATGACTGTACCAGCCTATCACCCACTACCACGTACCTCATATACTCAGATGACACAGCCATCCTTGCTCTGCTTACAGACAACAACTCTGTCCTGGACTACCACAACACCATTGCACACTTCACTCAGTGGTGTGAGGATAACCATTTCCATCTCAATGTTACAAAAACAAAGGAAATAATAATTAGTCCCCCCTCACCTCAGCACTCCATCCTCATCAACAACCAAGCAGTGGAAATAGTTGACAGTTTTAAATACCTTGGAATAACATAGGACAATCAACTCACTTTCAACCAGCATAACAGTGACATTCTCAAAAGGAGCCATCAAAGACTGTCAGCCATCCGCAAACTGAAAGGACTCTATGTTGCCCCCCATCTCCTCCTGCTGCTGTATCAAAGCATAGTCCAATCCATCCTCCTGTACTGTTCCACCTGCTTCTTCAACATGTTATCTGTTAAAAACAAGGCCAAACTCACACGCATAACCACCACAGCTTCCAGAATAATTGGTCTCCCCACACCAAACCTAACAGATTTAAACAACAGGGCCATAACACATATTGCAACCTCAATAGAACAGGACATCACATGTCCCCTAAACACCCACCTCACCCCTCTCCCCTCAGGACGCAGATACAGAGCACTGAGATGCAGAAGGGCTCGCCTTGGGAAAAGCCTGATCCCTGCTGTCATAGCAGCCCTGAACAAAAGGCCTCACTAAACAGGGCAGAGTGTGGACTATGTTAAGTGTGGACACTGTTTTGTTTGTCTGTTTTTCTACTGTGTGTTTCAAAATGTGTGTCTTGTTCTGTTCTGTCGTGGACATTGGGAATGGAGATGGTGCTGTGGATTTCCTCAAGGGGACAATAAAGTATAAGTCTAAGTCAGATTTACAGATGACAGATGGTGTTATGACCAGCCTGTTATGGTGTGTGAGAAGGGCTAAATTTTTGAGTCCAAACCAAAATATTTCATATCCTGCAAGCAATGGGGAGAATGGGAGTGCTGTGTGTATGATTTATAACAGGGTTTTGTGAAACAGAATGACAGATAGTGTAATGGACCGGACTCACCGAACTTCAGTAGTGCTGCAGAGCATTGGTGGATTTTAGAGCCAGTTGCATATTAATGGGGAGAAGACATGATCCGAGAAAGTTTGGGTGAAGGCCGTCATTTCTGAAGAGATATGGGCGGTGCAGAAAAGTGTTAAAATTGTCCACAAATGGAATATTGAGTGAGGAGCAATATCCTTTCAGCCAGACATGAAGTTGGCACGCGCGGCTGAACTTTACTGTGTGCAGGTAACATTATTGCTGGTAGAGAGAGGAGGGGCTGTTTGTCTCAGCCAGCAGCTAAGTTTAAAAGTATCTGCCCAATTTTATGATAAATGGCAAACTAAGTTAGTCTACATACAGACAGCTGTCATTTTAGCGTATTAGTATTAGTAACAATTCACTATCAGCCAAACTAGCGTGCTGTCTGCATCAGCATGTAAGACATAACGTTAG
The DNA here is from genome assembly GCF_006386435.1 of Epinephelus moara. Classification (NCBI taxonomy): domain Eukaryota; kingdom Metazoa; phylum Chordata; class Actinopteri; order Perciformes; family Serranidae; genus Epinephelus; species Epinephelus moara. The sequence continues at coordinate 2,438,926 of NC_065525.1, read as the reverse complement.
TGTCGGAGCATATTGAATATCGTGTCTACGTGTTTTCTTGTTCATGCTTACTGAACACATGTATGGATAAATTATTGGCTTCTTACTCGCTAAGGTTTAATTTCACTTACAGTAACGATTGTAGCTGCCGTAAACTCGAGTAATTTTTGAGTTATCCTCACTTTGTTTCCACCGTGGCTGTTCGGCTGTTCACAGATTAGCGTGTCGTGTACTGAAGGCATGTGCGTGTATGTGTGTGTATGTGGAGCAGTTCAGCCCCAGCACAACGCAGATGAGAGGCTGCAGGGTGATAATGAATTAAACCAAAATGTGTATAAGTACTGATAAAAGAACATACTGTCAGAGGTTATAAATACTACACTCTTTCATAATTTAGCCCCGCGGCTAATTTAGTACCGGATTTCGGTGCCCATTCATAGTCAACATGTAAAATGCTAAACAGTGTTGTCCCCTCCCTGTAAAATCAGCAGACCAAACATGTGTGTTCAAACACATGTAGAGACAGACACACACACAAGGTCCTTTCATAACACAAATATCTCCTCAGCTGCATAACTCAGGCCATAACTTTAACTTACTGTACGCGGAGTAGGAAAAGCATTTCAAAACAGTAGCTTTGGTTAGCCAGTTAGCCGAGGCCTACAGCTATAATACTCAGAAGCCAATTCACAATCAAACCCCGAGTACTTCCGCACATTTTGACAAATAAATACAGGTCTTAATTGCACCCCAGGTCTGACTGTTGCCTGTCGGCTAAAAGCTTGAGCAAGTGGCAATAGCTGCTTAGCTCGGGCATCACACATAGAAATGTTTCAACTTTTGTCAATATGGACATGCTGCACATCTTAGCTCTGTAAGATTCTCCACAATTCAGTCATTAAATTCATCTTACTGACACCACCCAGCTAGCAGTTTAACTTACTGTACGCCGAGTAGCAAAAGCATTTCAAAACAAGTTAGCCGAGGCCTACAGCTAAGCACTGGGTGTACAGCCTAAGGTTAGCTCCTACAGCCATCTACTCCACACTCCAACACAGTTTTTTAACACACACACACACACACACACACACACACACACACACACACACACACACACACACACACCATCAGCCATCGGGAGCAATTTGGGATTCAGTATCTTGCTCAAGGATACTTCGACATGCAGACTGGAGGAGCCGGGGATCGAACCGCTGATCTTTCAATTAGTGGATGACCCACTCTACCTCTGAGCCACAGCCGCCCCCAATAAATTCCAACCACTTCTTGGTTGTTCCTTTGTCCTTTGGCAGTCCAAACAAGGGTAATTTTTGGTCACAATGAAGAAAGCAGTGTCTCCTAGACATGATATCTCCTCAACAGCTCCTCAACGATTCAAACTGCAGCCTCTCTCCTCCGCCTCTGCTCAGAGCAAGTGTGTTTGGGTGTGCAGCTCAGTGGCTGGCAGGCGGGCACTGTGTGCCATGGTAATTGCACATTGTTATGAAATAACTTCGTGGAAATAAAGGTGGGAAATTCAAACAAGCTGTTTCAGGCATGTCAGGAGCTGTGTGTTTGTCTGTGGGGAGACAGAACTCCCTTTAGCCTGAACTTTTTTCCTTTTTTTTTCTTTTTTTTTACTTAGCAGACCTTATAGAGGCAGAAAAATGCTATATAACACACTAAAGAAGAGGGAAAACCCCAAAAAGCACAATTGGTCGCCTTTAAGACTACAACAGAATAAAGCTCATTTGAATATAACAAAGAAAACAAATATTTTGTGGGCTCCCATTCATCGTTTATGGAGCAGCTCCAGACTTTAAACCCCATGACAACACAGTTGAGACTTCCTTCTCTGGTTTCTGGTTTTGACAGCGACTAGCTCATGTTCACTAATATTGACTGATCTTTCCTCAGCCATGGAAATAACGTATTGGAATTCTTAAATTAGGTGACGTTCCCCTTCACAGCTTTCAGCTTTTTCATGTGTGAGGATTTTCTCCTTGTTTGTTCTGTTTCATATAGTTATATTACAGTTGGGTTTTGTGTTGTTGGTTGAACATATCAAGATACTTGATGATGTTACCTTTGGCTCTGAGAAACTGGTGGGCATAACTGACATTTTAAAACATAAGTGGAAGGCCTAATGCTTATTGTATTTTGTATGTGATCCTGTGAGAAAAGAAAACCGGAGCTTGATGCCTCTCAGATGGAGCATATCTGGATACTCCACTATCTGGCACAAAAACCATACAGGTAAACTTGTGACATTATGAAACTACCATTTCAACCGAATTTTTTATGTCGCCACGCAGGAGGCATTATGTTTTTGGGTTGTCCATCCCTCAGTCAGTCCCAACTTGTAAACACAATGGGCCTCATTCACTAATATCTGCGCAGAAATGTTCTTACTCTCCGCAAAAAATAAGTACTTGCGCAAAATCACTGTCGGATTCATGACACGTGCGTACCGGCCAATTTTGTTCTCACCACGTGCGTATGTTAGTAAATCAGAACCATTCTAAATTGAGAGGCACGTGTCCGCGATCTGCAATCAGCATACTACCACGCCCCCATTTCTCCATATAAGGAAACCGCTTGCCTAGAGTTGATTCATGAATGAAGGAAGCGGTTACGCGAGGAGAGAAGTAGTAAATTTCACAGTTTGTTAGAAGCGATGGCGCCGGGTCTTACAGGAATGCCATGGGTCATTGTAAGATTGTGGAGGACACAGCATGCCAGGATGATCTTGCACACCTTCTCAGGGGCATAAAGTAGTTTGCCACCGGCTGGATCCAAACACATCCAACGGCCCTTAAGCACGCCAAAAGTGCGCTCTACGGCGTATGTGTGGGCATGTATGTTATTATAGCGCACCTCTTGAGGGGTTTCAGGGTTTGCGTATGGTGTCATCAGCCATGTTTTAAGGCCATATGCCCGGTCACCCAAACAATATAACATTTTAACATTAACGGAATAGAGACTTACTGAAAATACTAACTAAAAACAATTGAAATAAAAGACTAGAACAAAAGATGCTCACCAACAAGCCATCCACTTCTCACAGCCCCTGCCTCCAAACGCATTCCCACTGTACTGTTTTGCAAAATAAATGAGTCGTGGGTGCCTCCTGGCCAGCGGGCCACAGCCTTAAGGATATGGCAGTCGGCATTACAGATCATCTGCACGCTGATGGAGTGATAGTTTTTCTGTTCATGTTATTGTTAATATTTTAATTGTCACAATGATGAGGGTGAACGTGTGTCAATTTCATGGTAATTTAATCCATTTGGGCAATATATTAGTAAATTAATTATTTTAGAAAATGTTAATTAAATCTCTTTTTCATGAATGTGGTTTTATAGGCTCTGCATGTACTTAAAAGGTATGTTTGCATTTTCTAAGTCAGTTCGGCCTTCCTCATTTGTGCGTACGCATGGTCTGAGGCAGTTCTAAATTTGTTCGCAGAGTAAGAACAAATTCGGGTAAGAAAATATTGATGAATCCTGGATTTGTGCGTCAAACGATCGTACGCACAGTTTAAGCACAGATTTGTGCATACGCACTGTTTGTGAATGAGGCCCATTATCTTAAGAATGCGTGCCCCCCTCAATGTATATGGTGACTACTGCCCTGTCAAGCATGCATAAGTAGGCCTCAGTTGTCTGGGTGCGCAATGGTGAAGTGCGCTGGTCTTGTCATACAAAGTTTGATGGGGTGTCAACTGGACAATCTGGAGATATTTGCATCTTGAAAGCAAATGTGGATAGACAGGGAGAAACAGAGAGCTCTGGTCCTGCGCTTTCATGTGATATGCGTTTCATTTCTGTGCAACCCTGCATTTGTGAGTAATCCATCCACGAGTAATGTGTGTGTTGTTATACATAATTTTAGTGTAACTTTATCATTTTTTTTCCCACTGTGAAAACATTGGACAAGTGCTTGTCGGAAAGCTACGGTTCTGCTGTTTCACGTGATATGCGTGGCTTCTCGCTATGACGCACAGTCACAGAGAAAATCCATAGAGAAGAACAGGTGTGAATTTGGACGCACTATGCGTCGTTTGGGCCCTTCAGGGAATGTCTTTAAATTTGACTCAGATTTGACCATACTTGGACTGAAGAATAAACAAATTAGAATTTTGTCGTTGAAGGTCAAAGGTCAAGGTCAGTGTCCTCACAAAATATATTTTTGTCCATAACTCAAGAATTCATATGCAAATTATGACAAAACTTCACACAAATGTGTAATAGGATAAAATAATAAAGTAATGGCATTTTATATCCAAAAGGTCAAAGGTCAGCAGTCACTGTGGCATCATTATTGTCTGCATAAAACATTTTTCTGGCCATTATTCAGTGTCATATTTCAGGAACGGAAGGGGAACTATTTGGTCAGATACTGAACTGGTGACATCTTGAGTGTCCACCTTGAAACTGTGCTGATTGTAAAGACTGTGCTGAATTGAAAATCCTACTTCAGTTGCAGTTTAATATTGTTTCAGCTTGGATTTGAAATGATTTGACATTTTGACATGTTCAGGAGGTGGAGTAGATTTGAGTAAATCATTTAGAAAGAGAAACATCAGTTTTTCCACACCAAGTCCGGCAAACATGGGCACTGATACACTGACTTTTGGTCTGTTTTCAAGAAGGCTGAACGTTCATCCGATATGCTGCTGTCTGGGCACCGTTTACACAAGTTCCTTGCTCAGTGTCATTCATCTCAATTTTTACTTTTAATGACACCACATGGTCACAGATTCTTGTAAATAAAGGGCTGTTAGGGCTTAAGCTATCTGTCAACAATAGGAACTTTGTTAAATATAACTGGTGTTTAAATGACATTTCTTTGTAATAGACTATACAACTAAGCTACAAAAGAGCAAGATAAAGACAGCACATTCGTGTGTGGTATTTATTGTACTGCACTACTTTGTGCAACCAAAGACATATCAAAATTTCAAGCTGTTATTATTAATGTATGTGAACCTGATGTTTGACCTGACTGTTTTCTAGGCTGTGTGAGTGGTCGTCACCAGCAGTTAATGTGGAAATAGAGTATTCTTTTGCTTTAAATAATTAAGAAAGCCAAGACAGAATGCTTCAGTGAGAAGATAGCAGAGAATAAGAACAACTTGCGGAAACTATGAAACAGTCAGGGTACAGTAAAAACACACAGCCTTAACCTGGATGTAGGAGGCACAGTTATATCTGAAAAAGTAGCAGGTAACTTAAATATTTATTTTACATCTATTGCCAGCTAGGGATGTAACGATTACCGGTAAAATGATGAACCGCGGAAAAATTCCTGACGGTTAGTATTACCATTTCAAATTTTAATAATCATTAAAACCATGTTTGATTACCGCACTTTGAAAAACTCAGGGTGATACTGCTATTGCCTGGAAAAGCAGCAGTAGTAGTCCCTCAGACAGGCATGCGCAGTTTGCAATGTTTGGCCTCTGAAAACATGACGGAAGGCACCGAAGGCACCTGCAAGGACAGTGCTCCGGAGATTTTTCCCCGTCTTAAAGGACAAAGTCTGAAGTCTGGACATATTTTGGATTTTATAAGGATGCTGAGGGGAAACTAATTGAAGATAGTCACCCTGTCTGCAGAAAATGCAGAAAAAAAGTCTCCGCCAAGGGGGGTAACACTAAATTTGATGAGCCATTTCCGTGACCACCACCCACAACTATACAGCGAGTGTACCTGTGCCTGGTACACACTACACAACTTTTCTGCCCGTTCTTAAAGTCACTGTCACATTACACGATTACAGAGTCAAAAAAAGTAAAAAGTAAAATCGTGACGTGACTTGGCCGACAGACACGACACACTACACGATGGTACACATCAATTATCCCCGGTCGTCTTTCACGATGTGTGTGATCTCATCTGGTTATTCTTGTCCTATTTTTATTACTTTTACTATTATTTCAGTCACTGTGTCTGTTCATGTGCCAGCCGAAATGTTGTTGTGGTCACCTAAAAAACGCCAGCAGATGGCAGGAGCTACATTTGAAGTGCCATATGTAAACATACAAGTCACCGAATCCTCCACAACAAGTTCCTACACGTTTCACAATAAAAGCCTATTTAGAAAATGGAGGGATTCTCTCAGCCGAGGTTATAAGGGGCTTTTAATTTGAAACAAATACAGGAAGCATTGAGTTTGAAATGATGGCACGATGCATTATGAAGCCAACGGGAGCGGATTAAAAGTAAAAATATCAAGATACAGAGGGAATGATAAATAACAGCCCTTTTATAATGTAGTCTGTTTCAAATGAAGCTGGTAGCCTCTGCAGTTGTGGTGAGTAAAAGCCACTATTTTTTAATTTTCTTACTTTATGTCCGCCTCCATTATGAAGAAATAACATTGTTTGCTTGCTTGATGCTAATGGCAGTACTCAGCGGGTTGTTGCCCTACAGCATGGCAGCAGCTAACTCTGTGTTTCTATTGGTCAAAGTGACGGCTGTGATGGGAGTAATCGTGAACGACAAAAACAAAATCAAACATGCTAGACTTTCTGTTAGACAGAAACTATATTTTGCTATTTATGTTATTTGTGTTTCGAAATAAAACTTGGTTAAATGATTTCAGTATGTGTATAAGTACTTTTTGAACATTTTGAGCACATTTCAACAATACCGCGATAATAACGATAACCGTGATAATTTTGGTCACAATAACCGTGATATGAAATGTTCATACCGTTCCATCTCTATTGCCAGCACAGCGTTAAATAGAATTACCGCCCCGTGGTTGTATGCCTCCAGGCACCAGTCAAGTGTCTCTTACAGCTGACATCCATGTGTGTGAAAAACATTGAAACATGGATTCCTCACACACACAGATCTATACAATCAGCACAGTTTCAGGGTGGACACCCAAGATTAGTGTCACCAATTCAGTATCTGACCAAATGTCTCCCCTTCTGTTCCTGAATTATGGTGTTGAGTATTGTTCAGTCAACTGTTTTATGCAGAATATTATGATGCCACAGTGACTTTTGACCTTTTGGATATAAAATATCATCACTTAATGGTTTTAGCTTATACAAATTTGTGTCATGCAATAAACAGGTTTCAAACTATTTTGTGATATAAAAGTTGATGGTAATGACACCGTGTACATTTGATTATCTACGATATTGAAAAAACAATGCAACCTGACATTGAATCTCCCCATTTTAGTTATTTTCTAAGGGCAGACTTTTACACATACTGCCATCAATAAATTGGTTTCAAGTTTCAATTATAGTAATAAAGTGTTTGTTCAACCAACAATAAGCCTTTTGTTTTCATTCCTTCAAGGGTCATTCTGACTGATAAAAATATAAATTCTGTAATACCGTGATACCGCAATATTTTCTTAGATGGTTACGGTACGGTACGGAAAATCTTATACCATTGCAACGCTACTTGGCACACTTTGAAAGAACACATATTACATAGGTTCCAAATGAACATTTGATATCTAGGAATTCACAATACACAACCACTGACTGACTGTGTAACAATCTGGACACAAGTAGCATATTGACCATAGTGGTTCCAGCCAGGTTTCAACTTAGTCTTGCACAAAGTCCACCCAAGTCACATGACCATACTGAATGACTGTTTAGGACAACATGCAATTTACATTTTTTATGCCTACATGTCTTATCATTTAACCACCAATTTCAGTTATTGTGGGCTGTGATTTGCCAACAAATTGAAAGTGATTTTCATTTTGTGTCAATGTACAGTATTTTGATTGTAGAGCTAATACAGACACCAAGTACTGCTCTTTGTTTCCATCTGGTGGTTAAAAAACACCCCTGTCCCAACTGTTCTGTGGAAAGTAGAAGGAAGCATCTAACAGGATGACTCTTCACTTCCTGGTCAAACTGAACAGGTGACGCATTGCTCATATTGTCAGTTTGAGCTGAGGGAAAATGTGCCAAAGATGAGTGTGAGAGCTCTATCAGTACGACAACCCTGTTGCTTGCTTACCATTCTGTCCTCCCTCGTGCAATAATCGTATTCTGCTCTCATGAATCTGGGGTTGACTTACAGATTGTGTTCAGATTTGTTTTGTGCTCTCTCAAATCTATCGGCTTCAATATGCCTACCATAAACACAAACATAAAAGCACAGATGTTGCACTGTTGTTCATTTAACAGAATCCAACCACACTGAGGTTCTTGTCAAGCCTGCATTGTGATCTGTGAAAAATACACACACTTAACACCAAACAACCCGTGACAGAGCTGTTGTGGCTCTGGTCTAAAACTGCATGTCAGCATATGTTAGATGGATGCCCACACACATACACACACAAAAGCAGTGTTGAGGCTGCTGAAACAGCATTTCATCTTATCTGTGGTGTGTTGAAGTCTGCATGTGTTCATCTGCCTGTCAAGATGTCTCACAACAGGTCACTTTGTCTCCAAGGCCAAGTTTCTTTTCCCATGGATGTGACGTGATGTTAATGCTGCTTACCTTTAGTTGCTATAGGCTGTTTGTCTTACTATTTGTCCACTTAGTCTTATCTGTCAAATCAGATTTTAAGAATTCTGTTCTAAGTGATAGTTTTCATAATTGGTAAGAGATAATACTACAGCTGTTCACCCAAACCAGTAACATTCCCAATAAAGTATATGTGCATGTTGCTGTTGCTGGCTGGAAAGGGTCAAAGCGCTGGGGTAAAACGTAATTATATTAATAAAAGAATACAAGGAATCCCCTAGTTCTAGATGACAGTCTGTTAATAAAAAAAAGACAAAAGATAAAAGAAATAATAAACAGGAAAGCAGAGGAATCAAACCATGAAAATGGGGGTGGTAACTTTTATAACATGAAATAACTATGAAGCTAAAATCCTGCCAAAACTACACAAACAAAACATGTTTTACAAATGCCCTATGATCCACTAACAAACACAATGTGCTTTGCAAATGTAAAACATAATTAACAAACTAATGCATTTTGTTTTGCAAATACAAAATGTACCTATCACACAGCATGCCTTACAAGTACAAAAAAAAAATCTATCCTATAAGTACAAAAAAAATGTCTTCTACAAGAACTAAAACAATCTCTTGTTTGAGTACAAAACAGCCCCTTGTACAAGTACTAAACAATCTGTTCTACAAGTACAGAAATTCCACCGTGAATGATATGAAGATTTCCTTACAAATGTCTTGACCTCCACAACAGCAGGAGGCGCTATGAGACAATTTGAATGCCTTGGGAGGAAACCACTGAGGATTACAGCGCTGTGCCCCCGGCCACTGAACTTGAGCTCTCTGCCGTGTTTGAGTTGTAGGAGCTGGCTGGTTGGAGCCTTTGGGACATTTTTTTGTGCATGTGTTGGACAAATAATATGGCCTGCTGTCCATTGTACTGACAGACTGTCCAAGACCCCAGTACCTCAATTTTTGGTGAGTGAAATTCTATTATTTTATTTATATGTTAGCACTAATCAGCAGGTGTCATTGTTTGCATGTTTTTGTAACTATGGTTGTTTGTCTTGCATGTTAGCTTAGCTCGCTATCAAGCTAACTTGCCTGTGAAGCGGCATGCCCCAAAGTCCAAACGTAATACAGAAGTGTTTGCATTTAGGGTGATAATACTGTGTGCAAAGGTCGTCTAAGGGTTATAAAATAAAGCTTCACCATGTTACTTAGCTAAAGTTATGCCATGTTAGTAGACTCACAAGTCAGTCTTTAGACGCTTTGCTTAACTAAAGACTGACGTCTTTCTCCCTGATTTCATGTTTAGATGGGCAGATAAAATTTCAGAGTTTAAAAAAACTCCCTACGTTGCAGAACCAATAGTAAATCCGCAGGGCGGTCCTTCGGTGGCTTGTATTCATAAACATAGTCCGACTAGAAACACGTGTAGAGGTACAAAATGGCTCAAGTCACTGTAAGTCCTTCATTTCCACAATCTTGTGGACTGAGCACACATTTGATAAAATGGAGTTAAATCTCTCGGCATCCATTTTCAAGCTCTCTGTGTGTTTGTTTCCTTGCAGACGAAAAAAGGGGGAGCGCACATTTCTGGGAGGGCGTGTCCTTTTCAAAAATGCAAGAGGCGTTGCTTTGTTGCCGGCCGTTTTCTCCGGTGTGTTAAATACACTTTTGAAAGGAGTGTCCCCAGACTATCAGAAGGCGGAGATCTCTTATTGTCTGGTGGCGAGACTACCATGTTAGTGATACATGGGTAACATTAATGTTAGACTTGGGAGGGTAAAAAGTTGGGAACTGTGTGCAGTTACAATAAGGTGTATGTGTGCAACTTAAAAATATTAATATCACATTTCAGCATGGTTCAAGAAATAACGTTATTCTAGCTACATGCTGCATTTTTGGTTAAACTGGAGTTGGTTATTAATGCTATACGGCAAGTTAACGTAAAATTTTTGATGGTCCACAGACCAAGACTTTGTTATTTTTATTAACATTATTACAGAAACAGGAGATTTAAGGATATGACAATCCAGAAACTGTGATTGTGAGCGGCTGTAGGCTCACACTTTACACTTATGTAACGTTGACTGTCACCTATGAAAAATAAGTGTAAATGCAACAGATAGAATATGAGGACTGTGTTGTCCACCAGCTAAAATAAAGTGGTGACCTGTTGGATATGAAGAAATTTAAGTTGTAATGTTTTCATGTAAAAAAGGCTGTTAGGGACGTAACCTAACACATATACTCCTTTATATATCTATTTGTCTGTGTAAAATTTTCCTCTAGGTGATGCAGACAGGCTGGACCAGTGGATGGTCAGCGTGAGAAGACAGAACCAGACTCCTTACAAGGCTTCATGTTTGTGCTGTCAACACTTTGAGAGTGATCACTTCAGCACTGACCTCAGGATACAAAGACCTTTTTATATACTTTATATAGAATCAGCAGTGTATTGGGTGGGGAGAAGGGAAACTGCATGGACATCCTGAGTTCTTAAATGGGTTGGGATGATATTGCCAAAAAAACAAGTGCTTTCACCAGTTTGTTGTTATTCTCTTTCCCAATCAATCAATCAATCAATCAATCATCAGCCCTATATCACAAGTCACAATTTGCCTTAGAGGGCTTTACAGCATATGACATTCCTCTGTCCTTTGGACCCTCCCAGCAGATAATGAAAAACTCCCCTGAAAAAAACATTTAACGAGGGAAAAAAACGGTAGAAACCTCAGGAAGAGGACGAACAGACGTGCAATAGATGTCGTACAGAACAGATCAACATAATAAATTTGCAGTAATCCATGTGACAAAATGATACATAAAGAGAGACAGGGAGAGAAATTGAGACAGAGCTAGAGAGAGATGCAGGGCATACAGTAATGATAATAGCTTACAACATTAATTTAAGTAATAATATTATAATAATAGTAATTGTGGTACAATATGTTTTAAGTATATATTATTGCAATATTTTCTATCTTTCCTTTATTAGAACATTTTAACCAACATACAACCAGCTTTTCAATAATCATCTCAAACAAACAAACAAAAACAGTGACACAGGTTAAGAAATATTTTCCTTTTTGGTCAAATATAACTTCAGGTACAAGTATTAAATAAGTAAAAAAGGCATACATAAATAAAAACATGGATAAATAAAATAGTTCTTGGTGGATAGCATTTGTGGGTAATTTCTTGAATAGACAAAAAAGTAAAAATATCTCCTGTGGAAAATTAACACAGGTCTTCGGGACGAGCCCGCCAGTGAGTGTTCGGACACGCGGACACGCGCCTCGTCAGTTTCAAGCGGCACAGTGCAGCCGTGAGAGCTCCGCAGTTAAGTTTAACACGGACAATTAACAACTTTCTCCTTCTCTCTTTTGATGTGTGTGCGTGAATGATTAAGGTGAGAAGCTGCCCATGTTTCACTTCCTCACATCGCCCAAGCTGTGAGTTGCACATTGTGTGTGTGTGTGTGTGTGTGTGTGTGTGTGTGTGTGTGTGTATGTGTGTGCGCTGCTGATGTTACACAATGTCAATCACGCGGCGCGGTGGGAATTTGACCGGCGTTTTAAAGTGGCATATTTTAGACTGACCGGCTGGTCGCAGGTCATGGCCGATCAAGTGAAAACCGGCCCGATTCCGAGCACTGCCGATTTATCGGTCCAAGTCTAAAAAAAGCTCATAAATCATTTCTGCTAAGGGCTAAAGGAATACGGGTCCATGTCATTGGTCCGACAGCCCATTGGTTCGACATCCCATTAGTCCGCCCTTACTACAGGGCATCATGATGATTTCGGAACAACGGGACTTCGGAACAATGGGTTTAATATGGTCGGAACAATGGGATGTCAGACCAATGGGCTGTCAGACCAATGGGCAGACCCCAGGAATACAAGGCTCAATAGAGCTGTGACTCTAGGTCAGCCTGGCTACAGTGCTGAAAAGAAACCTAGGATTGTTCTTATTTTCTTCTATTAATGATGAGTAATAGTTTGCTCTGGCATTGTGGAGGGCCCTCCTGTACGTTTTGAGACTGTCTTTCCAGACTAAACGAGATTCTTCCAGTTTGGTTAATCGCCAATTCCTTTCAAATTTTCGCGATATTTGTTCTAATTTTTGGGTTTGGGAGTTGTACCAAGGAGTGAACTTTCTTTGCTTCATTAACATCTTTTTAAGAAGTGCTACAGAGGCGAGTGTTGTCCACAGCAAGCCTGCAGCACTATTGACAAGATAATCAATTTGGGAGAGTTTAAACAAGGGTAGAAATTCCATTTCATTGTAGGGGGGGCAATAGACAGAAATATTTCTGTCTATTGTAGGGGGGACAATAGACAGAAATATTTCTCAAGAGCAATTTTTTGGGGGCGCTAACAAAGTTGCAGTCAAATTTACTGTTGTAACACATAGAAATGGAACCAGCATGGTCAAATGTATTCAATAATTATATTAAAAGTAATAATAATGATTAGAACAGCATCCCTTCTCAATACAGTAGCCCCACCATGCTGGTTATTTATAGTTGTAGGAGAGCAGCAACACCTGTTAACTGAATTAAAGCTAATGTATGCCTAATTGGATTTAATTTTCCCAATGTAGCAGATTTATTTGTTTTACTATCAGTGTAAAAAAAAAAAAATCACTATGAAGGATTTTTTTTAATGAAGTCTTCAATTATTTAAAAGATTATAAACAAAACCACACTATGACAACGACTTTAAATGCAGGAAAAATATTCTTGGAACTTAATTGTTTAAGGTACGTTGATTTTAAATACAGAAATATTAAAGTTGCCATTTACAAAAGTTAAAAATTTTTAAAAAAAAATGGTACGAGAATTAACTATTGCCAAGTGCTGCTGTGTGCCGGTGTATGTGGACACGGACCAACCAAACCACTGTGAGGCGGATGAGATTGGTGGTATTTCAAGCCCTTTCAGTAGCAGTACTTGAAATGCTGAAAGTATTTAATCCATGACAATACATACACAACTGTTTTTTTGTGCTTTCTGTGCAAATAATTCACACTGTAACAGATAACTGAGTTATGTGCTTTTTACTTTTACTTTTTTTTAATAGTCCTGTTTATTTTAACTATATATTTGTAAATACTCGTTAAATTTCTATATTTTCACTTATCTTTCCACTCTTGCAAGGAGCACCTGTAACGCAAATAATTTCCCCTCGGGATCAATAAAGTATTTCTGATTCTGATTCTGATTATATTTACAGGGGAAAGCTTCAGGAGCCTTTCTTACCAGTTCCGAGTGGGAGTATCAACAATTCAGCAATTGGTTCCTGAAACCTGTGCAGCAATCTACCAGGTTTTAAAGGAGAAATACCTGAAGGTATGTGCGATATGAGGTTTATAGTGCTGTCTGCTAAAGTTATCAGGGGTCTGACATATGAAACT
>NC_065525.1:2423241-2424127 GCF_006386435.1 Epinephelus moara | reverse complement strand
GACTCTGCTCCACAGATGGTGGATTCTGCTAGGGGAGTGCTGGGTCTGTGTTCAGCAAAGAAGCAGGGCTCCTCTGAGGTGCTGGTCCAGTCTGAGGGTGTCTCAGAATCAGCATCAGCTGAAGGTTCCTTATAAAAATAAAAAATAAATTCTATTAATATAGAGTGAATAAAGAGTGAAACCAAGTTATTGTACGAAAGGATACATGTGAAAAGAGGGGTACAAACTAGGGCTGCTCGATTATGGCAAAAATCATAATCACGATTATTTTGGTCAATATTGAGATCACCATAATTTAACACGATTACTTTTTGACTCTTATTATGCATCCAGGTGTTTCCCCTGCAGGCTCCACTTCACTCAGCTGCCCGCTGCTTCTTCCCACTTTAATCTAAATAACAACCGGGGCTCGGTGCTCCGGTTGTTGTCCAGCTAGCCCCGGCTCTCAACGGAGAGAGCCCCGCTAGCCTCACAGCTAGCCCGGCTCTCAATGGAGCGCGGGGCTAGCTGTGAGGCTAGCGGGGCGTTAGCCGCAGCACGACCGGAGGGAAACACAGCAAGTTAGCCTCCGGCCCTCCGTTGAAATGATAGAAGAAAGAAACAATGTTTTCTTTTTACTCAACAAATAAAAGGGTTTAGTTACCACGATAGTTAGGTTGGAGGAGGTTTCATTCCTTTTTGTGTAGGGCTCCAAAAACTGCAGCCGGGTCAGTATCCACTGCTGCCTGCCACTCTTCTGTGCTCCAACACTCCCCGAGGGTGCAAGTTTCTTGTACCGGGTATACTGGGTTCGCAGAGATTCCCACCTCTTCCTGAGCTCTTTCTCTGACAAACAAAAAGAAAGAACTTATTCATCGTGCGTGAGCTAGCAAACAATTGCGAACAG
>NC_065525.1:2411307-2422359 GCF_006386435.1 Epinephelus moara | reverse complement strand
GTAACATGGCTTAGATTTCTAAATAAACATTCACCTCGTCGCTAGATAGACCTACTCCTGAAAAACTGTGCGCAAGGCTTTTTGTCCCTACGAGGCCACCGTCATTTACCCGACAGGAGGGGTGAGCGAGTGAGCCCTGCAATCTAGAATTTGACCACTGATGTCACTGTTTTCAACCCATTTTACACACTGGCCCTTTAAGGAATCTGATCTCGTTTGATTCGGCAGTCGGAACCTCTTGCGACCTTCAACCCCAGCAGGATTTTAATCCTGGACCTTCCGCATGGAAGACGAGTGCTCTAACCACTACACTAAGGAGGCCCCCTAACTACAGAACACTCTTGTCTGGTTCATTTCAGCTTTACTGTATGCCTGGTAATGAATCTAAAAGGACACTTTGGTGAATTTGTGTTTTTGAGTGTCAGAAAAAAATTCAGAATAAAATACACCAGAAAGCACAAACTGTAATGCCTTTTGTTTTATCCTTCACTGTCAAGTGTTCAAGGACGGCAACATTTGTTCTATCATTTATGTTGTTTAGTAAAGCTAACATAAACGGAGCCCCAGAATTAATTACAAATTCTAGTTAAGTAATCAATGTGCTTCTGCATTATTACAATACTACTCATGTTTGCTATTGTTTACATTTTGACCAGCCATAAAAACCAAACAAAGAAACTTGATGGTCACCATTAATACTTTAATTGGAAATTGAAAACTGCTTTAATTTCAGTAATATTATTATCCATCAACCACACCAAGAAGATATATAAAACAATGTGATTAAAGGGATTAGTTAAATAATGTGACAGTATAGCTGTGGATCAAGGAAAAAACTGTTACAAGACAAGTTTGCAAAATGAAAAGTGGTAGTTGAATTTCCAGTGCAACATACTGTAAGTTTAGTAACAAGTATAAATTATAGTAGAAATGGTTGGCATGAGAAACCACAATATAAAAATGATACTTTGTGTATAGCTTACAGCACTCGGTGCAACAGTCTCTTCACTCAGTGAGTAAAGTCCAAATCTTGGTATGGGTTAAGGAATAAAAGCTGCCTTTACAATTAAAGTGAGGGTAGTGCAGCAGTCAGTGAAAAAGATATTGCAGCAGTCCCTACATAATGGTAAGGTGTAAAATGTACAGGAGCCATTATTCATTTTAAGTCCTTGTGTGTGAGACAGTTTATGAACTAAGCACAAAAAGTAAGGAAATTTGTGTTTGGTAGATTATTTCTTTGTTGTAACAATGCTTCTTGGCAATAAATCTTATACCGTTGGAAAGCCTGTGAGTATGTGGGTTGCGCCCATGAAAAATTTGCCAAATTCTCTCTGCCAGTGCCAATCAGCTTTTTCTTGCTGTTGCTACTGTCTCTTGTTTTGAGCTTCTGGTACCCCCAGGTGTTGAGATACATATATATATATGTATATATATAGATATATACATATATATATATATATATATNAAATTGCACTGTTGCTGAAGTTGGGTTTCAATGGACTCATTTAAACTGTTTAAGAAAATATAATTTCCCCTCGTGGTGAAATAAACTGCATCATTCACAAATAGCCCAGGAGTGTCAAGCCTTGTGTGAGCTTGATGTTCAAAGCTGTCACTTAAACATTAAACAACAACATATGTAGCCATAACACTGTTCATAATTCTGGGGGCCTTGTCAGTCTTCCCCGGATTGGCAGCAGCCAGTGAGGTTGACACTTGAGACATCTCCCAGGTCATTCCCACCACAGTGGATGAGGAGGTCCTCCGGAACTGCTCTGGCTGTATTAATATGTATTATAAAGTTCTGTATTTTACGCTGAACAGCAATAGAAAGTAACAAATACTTACATCTGTGGCTTTGTGTGGGTGCACATGAAATGATGCAGCACTCAGTATTGTTACCTTTTCTGTAAGAAAAAAGACAGAATCATTCCAACATATGTTTTTGATAACTGTAGATAACCATTGAACTGTAACATTAGTCTGTTTAGCTGGGAGAATACTGCATATTAATCAGTAACTGTTTTTTTGGTGTACCATTCACTGAGTTAAATAAGCTCAATTTCATCTGCTGGCTTCTGAGCCTTCAGCACACCAAGGCACCTAACATTACAGTTAACCACTGCATTATTGCTGTTATGCCAACCACACACTTTAACATTAACTTACACATGTTAACATTAACTTCAGCTAATGCTACTATAATGTTACACGGTTAACATTGCTCCTCTGCTAAGTAATATTTGCCAGATGTGGACATGTTCGCAATTAGCTAAACTTACTAAGACAACTTAAATACTTGCCTCTAATGTTGACCTCGAATTATAGAAGCTAACTTTGTTAGTGGCAATTTAGCACAGCAAGGTTGGTGCAGTGTTCACTCAGGTTGCCAGTGTAGGTGGACGTGCTTAAAAATTGATATTTACGCATTTGTAGAAGAGATTGTTTCATACTTGTAGAAGAGATTGTTTTGTACTTGTAGAAGAGATTGTTTTGTATTTGTAGATTTTTTTTTTTTTGTACTTGAAAGACATGCTGTGTTTATTTCTGAAGCATGATGTATTAGAAATATGCTGCGTATTTGGTTGATAGGTATGTTTTGTATTTGCAAAACAAAATCCATTAATTTGTTAATTATGTTTTAAATTTGCAAACCACATTGTATTTGTTAGTGGATCATAGGGCATTTGTAAAACACTATTATTTGTTTGTTTGTAAAAACGTGAAAAACATCTTGTTATAACAAGATTTTTTTTTATTGTTATTACCCGATACTGATCAGTTATTTTATTTTATTTATTTATTTATTTTTGTTTGTTTTTTCTGGCATGGCATCAGTATGCCTTCGTAGGGGGTACAGGATAACCTTTTGCTTCATGGTCCAGTTTCTTTTGCTGTTGGTAATTTTTTGTGTCTTGGTGGGATAATGCCCTTTCATTTCAAGGTTTAGTTATGCAAGATAATGTGGTGTGCTTGTTGACCATCTGAAATTTATGCATGCATGCTTTGCTGCTGATCCAACAATGTAAATTCTTTTCGTTTTTCTGTTGTTGTTGTTGTTGTTGTTGTCATTGAGCAGTAGGTGAGATTGTTCCAAGCGACTCTCTGGATCTGCCAAACGAAGCTGCCATGTCGGTGACTGTTCATGAAAATCGCAAATCCCGAACTAGCACAGGCTCCATGAACATCTCACTGTTCCACAAGCCTTCACATCCTGACAGTGTCCTGACCCACCTGAACACATTGAGAAAACAGTGCATGTTTACTGATGTCACTCTGTGGGCAGGGGATCGCTCCTTCCCATGCCACAGGTAAACACATGCTTACAACATTTGTGCCTATTTACCATTCAACCGACAACTTTTCCCCACCACAACAGAGAGTAACAGCAACTAAGTTTTCTAGATAGACTTCTTACAATCCTTTTGTGCTTTTCTTTGTTTTCTTCATAACTTCTGGACCTGTAACTACTGACAAAATGCTGTGTTTGTGTCTTACAGGGCTGTCTTGGCAGCGTGCAGTTGTTATTTTGAGGCCATGTTCAGTGGAGGGCTACGAGAAAGTCTGGACAGTGATGTCAATTTCAGAGACAGTATACACCCTGAGGTACAACTACTTTTGCTGAGGAAAAGGATACCGTATTTTTATGCCTCTTCACCAGCGATAGCCGCGGCCAGAGGCATTTTGTTTTTGGGTTGTCCGTCTGTCTGTCCCATTCTCATGGAAGTGACATCTCAAGAACACCTTGGGGGAATTTCTTTAAATTTGACACAAATGTAAACTTTGACTTAAGGATGAACTGATTAGAATTTGATGGTCAAAGGTCAAGATTACTGTGACCTCTGAAAACATGCTTTGTCCATTATTGGGAAATTTATCTGCTAATTATGACAAAATTTCACACAAGATAAAATGATTAAGTGATGACATTTTATATCCCAAAGGTCAGCTTCACTATGAAATCATAATGTTCTGCATAAAACACTTTTCTGGCTATTATTCAGTGTCATATCTCAGGAACAGAAGAGGAGACATTTAGTCAGATACAGAATTTGTGACACTAATCTTGGGTGTCCACCTTGAAACTGTGCTGATTGTATAGATCTTCTGTGCTGTCAGGGGGAATATGTGTGTGAAGCATCCATATTTTCACAGACATGGTTATAATTTGTAAGAGAAACTTGAATGGTGCATGGAGGCATACAACCGCAGGGCAGTATTTTTAGTTTAAACTAGTCAGAAAGCCAACAAGACCTAACATTATGTGCATAAGTAAATATCCATCCCTTGTTCTAATATTAATACTAGTGACACCCAGCACTTCCATGATTTGTAAATGAAGCAGTACACAGCCATGCTGATATACAGTATGTGTTAAGCTCTACGAAGCATCTCTACAGATTGATGCTGCATCACCATGTTTTTCTGTGACTACAACTTATTGCGCCCCACTCATATCTCGGTTGGTGAAGGTAGTAAGGAGTAACTTGGCTATGTAATGTGGTTAGATAACTCCTTCTAAGAACAAAGTTGTTTGAGGCATGCAGAAGCCCTAGAATTAGTCATTGTGTCAGTTGTGCATGATGTTATGTCAGTGGTTAATGCTAATTCCCTACTCTTCCAGGTCTTGGAGCTCCTGCTGGACTTTGCCTATTCTTCACGCATCATCATAAACGAGGAGAACGCAGAGTCATTGTTAGAGGCGGGTGACATGTTGCAGTTTCATGACATTCGGGACGCAGCAGCAGAGTTTTTAGAAAAAAACCTGCACTCATCAAACTGCCTGGGGATGATGCTGTTATCAGACGCTCATCAGTGTAAAAGACTGTACGAACTGTCATGGAGGATGTGTCTGCTACACTACGAGACGGTAAAGATGACTCAGTGTTTTCTGGCTTCCTGCACTAACCAAAGCCCACTGCACAGAAAATCCCACTAATGTTAAATAGTTTATCTTAGCACAAAGTAGAGGTCATACAGAACAGCAGGAATTTAAACAGTCAACACTAATGACAATAATAAACCCTTAAACTATTATGTAATACATTTTCTTCCACACTTGATCCTGACTTTTTTATCGTTGCGATTATATTGTCAGTATCAATATGAGTAAATGAAAGTTTTTCATCTCCCTCTCCTCACTCATGTAGAGTTAGCAGCTGAAATATAGATGTATTTCAGAGAAGATCCATGTGAAGCTGATATTTGAATTCACAGGTTAAATGTACAATGCATGTAATCCAAGTGTTTGTCTGTCCTTTAGGTCAGAGAATCAGAAGATTTCTATAGCTTGTCTAAAGATAAATTGCTGGAGCTGATTCTCAGCGATGAGCTCGAAATAGAAGATGAACAGGTGAGTGATGCTCTCTTTTCTTTATTTTCTTTCCTTCTTTTCTTTTCTTTGATAACATTTCTAATGCTTTTTGACTAGATATCCTACAAGGCAGGTTCAGTGGATTCACCAGTTTCTATGCTCTATTTTTCTCCTTAATAATCTAATATAAGATGGCAATTATTCTTGAAAACTGGTAATCCATACCTACTCTTTGTGTTTCTAAATGCATTTAGTTCCCTCCATTATAGCAAAGAGTGGTGTGATCGCAACATACCAGCTAAATGCTTCTGTTGTGGCAGGTTGTGTTTAACTCTGTACTGCGGTGGGTCAAATATGACTTGGAGGGTCGGCGTCACCATTTACCAGACCTACTGAGGGGAATCAGGTTGGCACTTTTGCCGTCTGAGTGTCTGCTCGAGGCTGTAGCCTGTGAGGAGCTCGTTATGGCTGACAAGAGGAGCAGGTACGTTCTGTCAGGGAGCTTATAAATCCATATAAAGCTCTGGTGTCTGTCTTTCTTCTTTCAGCACACGTTTTTCTTTCTAAGATTAGAAAATATAAAATTACTTATTTAAAATCCCAGGAAATATTGCTTGTTCTTGTACTGGTCTCAAGTAGTTATATATGTGTCTTTGTATGTATACATAACGGCAGTCTTAATGGAAGTTGCTCCCCCAGCAGGAAGATACCACACTGCAAAAACTGCTTAGCAATGGCCTGAGGAATGTGACAAAGAGCTCAAGACATCAACATGTCCTTTAAATTTCCCAGATTCCAATCTAATAGAGCATCAGTAGGATGTGCTGGTACCTCAGAGGTCCTGTGTCCTAAACAGGTCAAAGCCATACATGTATGTATGTATATATATATATATATATATATATATATATATATATATACATATATATATGAGGCCTGGGAGTTTGACGGTCCTACATATATATATTTTATTTATTTTGTTTAACCTTTATTTAACCAGGAAGGGTCCCATTGAGTTACAGGAACTCCTCTTCCAGGGTGGCAAAACTTACAAGCACACAAAAGACAAGACAATGGACACATACTAAAACCACCAGAACACAAGTCTCACATACAAAACATACTAGAACACAAAGTCAATGAGAACACATTACACTCAGTAAGACATATAACAAGGTAAAACAGACAGACTATTGAAATGCACCAAGTTAGAAGCAGTGACACTGTTCAGTAATGGTTGATTTTAAAAGGTTTTCAAATATGTTGAAAGGTTGAAGTGATTCCAGATTTAAGGTGTTTTGGAGTTCATTCCAGGCGTATGGTGCATGTGAAGAGAAAGCCGTTTTACCAAGTTCTGTTCTTTTTGAAGGAGTGGTTAAAGGGGAACTAATGTTTTTTTCAACCTGGGCCTTATTTTCCAATCTACTTGTGTCTAAATGAGTGATAGGATGTTCAATATTTGACATTTCTCCAGTACGAAGCTAGGGCTGACCTGCCTGCAGCCCGTGAGCGCGCGCTATATTAAATAATAGGGCACTGGGACAGCATCAAGCAATGTCAAAATACGTCCACTAAAAGTGCATTTTTTTAACACAGATAGGCTCAGATTGTTAGTATAATTATCCAACAACTTAACGGAAAGGAGAAATGAACGTCTGTGTTTACCTTTTAGCTGGATTCAGACATGTTCCTCTGTCTGTTGCTGCTCCCTCTCTCTCCTTGTCCCCTCTTCAATTTCAATGAGCTCTGCGTCTGTGTACGTCCGTGTACTCCATGTTCAAATAAATACAGGCGGTCATCAAATTCAAATGATATATATAGCTAACAAGGCGTACAGTAATAAAAGCTTAACACTCTCCAGTAACATTCAGTGTCTGGCTGCTCTGCTACCATGCTTTTATGTCTTCGTTGAGACTAGGGTGACCAGACGTCCCGCATCGCGCGGGATTGCACAGCATTTCTGTCTCTTTTCATGCGTCACGCAAATTGAGACCATGTCAATTGAGACATGTCTCATGTCTCCAGACATGAGGCCATGTCTGGAATGATGTCAATTCATTAGAAAAGTGATCACACCCATATATCAGTTTGTTTTCAGTCTCCAGTTGTTTTAATTATGATAGATTAATTTATTAAAATGCTTTACAGGCGATCTGTAATTTATGTTCATAGTTTAACCTCCATTTTACATGAATTCTCCTGTAAATCAGCATCATATCAGTTTGTCCTGTCCCCTCAACTACACAGGCTAAATAAACAGTGTTTGACTATAAGGTTCATATTTTCAGAGGAAAAAAAATACAGCTTTCATTACACAACAGCTTTTATTATGGCTCAGTCAGATACAGTCAGGGCTTCACATCTGTACAGATGTTATTTTAAGAATCCTCACATCCCACTGACCACAGGTCTCTGTGTTGCTAAATACTTCAATAAACAAAACAGTCCAGTGTTAATATGGACTCTGTATAGTTTATGATTAATTTTAATATTTAGTCTCTGATGACTAAACTTCGCACTGGGGGCGGGTGTCCCACATTGTCCCTCACAAACCTACTCCTTGTCCCACATTTGGTTTATTGGGACCTGGTCACCCTAGTTGAGACTTGAGTTGATCGGAGTGGCAGTGACATCACCAGCGCCTTTCTGAAAAAAAATCTGAGCTTTCTAACTAGAAGCACTTAGGGCAGTCACACAAAATAGGCAAAGCAATCTGAAAAAAGATGCTGGGCTTTGTGCTTTTTCTCCTTATTGGAAACAAATGAAAAAGTTGCTGGTGCTCAGAAAAAAACGCTATGTGCACACAGGCCCTAAGATACGCCCAGTCACTCTTACGTGCTGCTAAAGACTAAGGGGGTGTTGGCTGGTGACAGAAGATGCCACCATATGTCACCTGCCACCAGATCAATAAAAAGCAGAATTCAGAGATTTGTGGGAATGAAGACATGTTGGTAGAAAATAAGATATGACAAAGGTGTCTTTATCTCTCAGAAGTCATGATTTAACTTTCGTCTGCAGGTCAATAGTAGAAGAGGCAATGCAGTGTAAAAAGAAAATCCTTCAGAATGACGGAATAGTGACTAGTCCATGTGCTCGACCACGCAAGGCAGGACACACACTGCTTATCCTGGGAGGCCAGACCTTCATGTGTGACAAGATATACCAGGTAAAAGACAGACACACAGTCCTCCTTGGAAGACCTGTTTTCATGTGTGACAAGATATTGCATGTGTTATAGAAAGTATAAGGTGTCCAGTTGGCTTGGCTTAAAGTGCATATTAAATGTTAATAAATGAGAGGAATTAGTTTAGAAAGTAAAGCATACTCCTCATTGTTAAAAAGATTATTAAGCTTGTTTCCTGCGAGAGTTTACCGCATACCGTCATACGTAATAATGGATTACTCCTATAGAGATCCACTCACTACCACTGTATGTATGATGTCCTGACAGCCTAGGGTTGTAAGATGCATCCTATAATTACAACATCAGCCGGCCATTAATGGACAGGTTGCTGGTTCGATTCCAGGGTCCTCTGCAAGACACTGAAACTCCAGTTGCTCCTGGTGTATGTATGTGGGGGAAAATGTAAAGATGATTTTAAAAATGTGATTTTTTAAATGTGAAAACCGAGAGTCAGAGATTGAGCTACACTGATATAGATCTGCAGATCCAACCCAAATTCTGCATGAAATTATTTTAAAAAATCAATGCAGATGTCAAAAACTGATCTCTCTTTTTATGCCTCTGCGCCAGCGATAATCATGGCCGGAGGCATTATGTTTTAGGGTTATCCATCCGTCCGTCCGTCCCATGCTTGTGAACGCAGTATCTCGACAACACATCAATGGAATTTTTTCAGATTTGGCACAAATATCCACTTGGACTCAACAATGAACTGATTAGTTCTTGATGGTCAGATGTAGGGCTGATTTTTTAAATCATATCGGTTTCACGGTATTTGACGGTATTTTGCTCAGGTTCGGCCCACTTGACATGCTGCTGTGTTGTGCTATAGTCCTATTCAAATGCTGGAATTTGTTATTTACATGACAACGCCTGAACGCAACACAGGTTCAGCTCCATTAGTGCCGTGCTCACTTATAATTGTCTCAGACTCGGGTCGGCTTTGGTCAGGAAAATGCGGCCCGAGCCGTGCTCTAGTGTGCTCACCTGTGTGTGTGTGTGTGTGTGTGTGTGTGCACATGTCTGTGTGTGTGTGTGTGTGTGTGTGTGTGCGCGCATCAGGGCGAAACTCCGCCGTGCGCGATAGAGAGAGCAGAGGAGAATTGTAAAGGCGCGACCATGTAGAGACAGAAATGACATGCCATCATGTAAATAAGATAAATAACATAAGGCTATTTAGTTTGTTTAACAAAATTACAAGGTACAGACCTGTTCTATAGGCCTGGATATGAAGCGTCTGTAGTGCCAAATAATATAACGGTAGTTTCTAAAGAGCTAAGCAGCGGTGGCATATATATAAATACATATTGGGGAAACCCTGCTCTTTTTGGTATGAGTTCTTCTGGGTCATCATGTTTTTCTTCAGCAACATGTACAGTTTTCAGAACGCTTTCAGAACTCTCTCCAGCAGCCATTCTCGCCTCTGAACTTTTCTCTATGCTCTCACTCTCGGTAGTGAGAGTTTTTCTTTATCCGCTGCGAGGGTCCTAAGGACAGAGGGATGTCGTATGCTGTAAAGCCCTCTGAGGCAAATTGTGATTTGTGATACTGGGCTTTATAAATAAAATTGGTTGATTGAAAATTGATTGATTGACTCTCGCCGGCTCTAGCACGCCTGTAGCGTGCAGCAGTGAAATGGGTCCCCGCTGAAACACTTTCCCGCCGTGCACATTCCGGACGTTGTTTGGGCTATTCACTGGTATTGCAGTATATGAAAAATTCATATCAAAACGAAAATAAATACCGGTTTCGGTACGAACCGGTATACCGCAGAGCCCTAGTCAAAGGTCTAGGCTACTGTGACCTTGTCTATTTCATTCTTATGAACGTGATATCTCAAAGCTCAAACTCAATGTTTCTCAAAGCACAAATGCAAAGAATTTATAGATTTCTCCATTTATGACTGATTATATCATCAAAAATATTCAGAGAACCGGGGCGTCGGTAGCGTAACGGATAGTGCCGACGCCCCATGTACAGAGCCATTGCCTCGCTGCGGCGGTCGCGGGCTGCATGTCAGTCCCCGCTCCTCTCTCTCTGTCTCCCCATTTTACACACTGTCCTATCCATGAAAGGCAAAAAGCCCACAAAAATAATCTTTAAAAAAAATCTCTGCATGTAAGGGGTAAGGCTGAAAACCAACATTGAATGCAAGTGACCTTTGATTCCTCAGACTGCACTGAGAGATCAAAGGTCAAAAACCAATATGATTGTATAACAGATATTGCTAAATGGGCTCAGGAAAACCATTGTCAGTAAACACAGTTTGTTGCTGCATCTACAAATGCAAGCTGAGACTATAGGCCCGTTTCCACTGAAGAAGTTCCTGGTACTATTTGGGGGGCAGGAACTACTACAGGAACGTCCTCTCGCTCGGCCCTCTCAACCGCCATGTCTCCACTGAGAGAGCGGAGTAGGAGGAAGGTTCCTGTAAAGTTACGGGCTCTGGATGTGACGTAATCGTTGCGCGACCATTTACCGGGGCGACGTAGGGACGCCGTTAGCTGATAGCCCTTAGCGGTGTCTGTAATAACTCACTAAATGGCCCGTGAAA
>NC_065525.1:2398155-2411113 GCF_006386435.1 Epinephelus moara | reverse complement strand
CTACCCCGAGGCAGGGACTTGTTTAGCCCCCGTAAAAGTTCCGGAACTCTGTCCTTCAGGGGTGGTTCCTGCCGTGGAGACACGCACCAACGGCCCCGGCCCCGTAAAATTACCCCGAAGTTCCTGCAGTGGAAACGGGCCTTATATCAACAACATCCAGAAACTGTGTCCAGAAACATTTTTGGGCCCAAGCTCATCTGAGATGGACTGACAAAAAGTGGAAAAGTGTGCTGTGATCTAAGGAGTCCACATTTTAAATTGTTTTTGGAAATCATGAACATCGTGTCCTTCGGGATAAAGAGGAGAAAGACCACTAGGATGTTTACCAGCTCAAAGTTCAAAGCCAGCATCTGTGATGGTATGGGGGTGCGTTTGTGCCCATGGTATTGTGGGTAACTTGCATATTGGTGAGGGTGCCATGAATGCTGAAAGGTACATACTGGTTTTGGAGCAACATATGCTGCCATCCAGATGATGTCTTCTTCAGGAAAATCTCTGCTTATGCCAGCAAGACAATGAGACACATTCTGCGCATTCCAACAGCGTGGCTTTGTAGTAAAAAGATGCAGGTATGAGACCAGCGTGCCTGCAGTCCAGACCAGTCTTCCATTGACCAATTCAAATGGACTGTCGAGCACCTTTAGTGGTATGTCAAGCAAGAATGAGAATGAATTTCACTTTCAAAACTTCAACAATTAGTGTCCTCAGTTCTCAAACGCTTAGAGAGTATCTTTAAAAGAAAAAATGGTAATATCACACAGTGGTAACCATGCCCCTGTCCCAACTTTTTGGAACATGTTGCAGGTGTCAGATTCAGAACGTATGTTGTCATGTGTATGTTTACAAAAAACAACAACAATAAAGTTTAGCATTTTGTACATTAAATATCTTGTATTTGGGCTGGAGTCAATTAAATATAGGTGTAAACAGATTTACAAATTATTGCCTTCTGGTTTTATTTATGTTTCACACAGTGTCCCAACCTTTTTGGAATAAGCGTTTAAGTACATTTAAAATTGTATGTGCAGTACTTGGGTAAATGTACTAACTTTACATTCTGCCACTGAAAATCAGAGTTTAAGTGTACACTAGTGTATGTTTTTGGAAGTGCCACCTCATGGTATTGACTGAACAGGCATGTTTACAGTGAAATCTAGACACGCCTTGTCAGGAAACGGAGGAGGAGGGGAGGAGACTCCCACTGACTGAGAGTTGACTGGTAACTGACTGGAAAACTGATGTCAGCACCTAAAAGGCTTTTGGCTGGGGCACTGAATACAGTGCCGGAGCCCAACAGTCCCTGGCCCTGAAAGTGCAAGGACCCTAATGTTGTTATAGTTGTTTCTAGTGTTGCCTGGTGGACATAGGAAGTGGTACAAAATTTCCAATAGTCATTTCCACTGCCACACACTCTATGCAGGAATAACATCTAAGTTGTATACCCAGTGTGCAACAGTTGTTTAAATGCATGCCCGTATCAGCCAGCGTCCCGCCAGTACCCCAGACTTGCGGGAAGGTGTGAGGGCCCGCTCATTGCTGCTTGCAGCTTTTTTAGTTTTGTTGACTTTGAAGTGTGTCTTTTATTGTCTTTTAAACCTTATTCCATTAAAATCAAATAACCACTATTGTTGCCTTATTTTTAGGTTGACCATAAAGCCAAGGAAATCATACCTAAGGCAGACCTCCCCAGCCCCAGGAAAGAGTTCAGCGCATGTGCCATTGGCTGTAAGGTTTATGTCACAGGAGGAAGAGGATCAGAGAACGGAGTCTCTAAAGATGTCTGGATCTATGACACTGTCCATGAAGAGTGGTCTAAAGGAGCACCCATGCTAATAGCCAGGTGAGTTACGTTAAATTACAGTAAACAGAAAACTAACAGAAGCATGTCATATAACTCTTCCACAGTTATGTGTGGTCTGTCAATATTAATGTTTATTTAGAGTTTTACAAATTCATTTTGAGTGGTACAAATGTATGTTGAGTGGTACACATTCATATAGAGCAAAGTTGAAAATTAGCACCCACCACTGGCCAAATGTAGGTGAAAGTGATAGATGGTGGGGTAATTTGATCAACCTACCGAACACAGTGGCGGGTAGACAAAGGGGGCATTTAACAAATTACTGAATCTTTCAGTCTACAAGCTGCTTGAAAGCAGCAGGCGTAAGGCGTTGGGCTTTTTCTTCATTGCAGTGATTGGCACCTTGGGGGTTGCGATCGAATGTGTGTTAGCACATTCAATGTGTTTCCATTCACAGACCCTACAATGATGGAGCAATGCTGGCCACCGTCCTTGTCTTGTACACACTTCTCCGTTAATGTTGTAGCTTACCAGGAACCCATGGGGGGGTTGGGTCCTCCAGCTCCCGGCGTTTCATCTGCACTTGCCAAAATGTGGCTGACATGCACACCAATCCACTTTTTGTGCTAACCTCAGCACATGTTGCTAGTGATGAGCTTAAAGTTTGTGTGTGTGTGTGTGTGTGTGTGTAACCACAAGTGACTATTACAAATAATAAATTAATACATTTATGGGAAAATGTGTATTTCTGTGCATATTATTATTATAATTATTATTATTATTATCATTATTATTGTTATTATTATTATTATAATTTTTTTATAGCAAGTCAGGCATTACACAAAAGTTAGTTATACACAAGTGATGGCTAGTAAACAAAAATATAAGTGGCTGGTAGAATTGAGGATCCACCACCAAAATCATACCGTCTTCTTCTTCTTCTTCTTCTTCTTCTTCTTCTTTCGGCTGTTCCCTTTAGGGGTCTCCCCAGTGAATCATCTGCCTCCATCTAACCCTATCCTCTGCATCCTCTTCTCTCACACCAGCTGACTTCATATCCTCTTCCACAACATCCATAAATCTCCTCTTTGGTCTTCCTCTAGGCCTCTTGCCTGGCAGTTCCCACCTCAGCATCCTTCTACCGATATATTCACTATCCCTCCTCTGAACATGTCCAACCATCTCATTCTGGCCTGTCTGACTTTATCTCCAAGACATCTAACATGAGCTGTCCCTCTGATGTACTCATTCCTGATCCTATCCATCCTCGTCACTCCTAAAGAGAACCTCAACATCTTTATCTCTGCTACCTCCAGCTCTGCCTCCTGCTTTTACCTCAGTGCCACTGTCTCTAAACCAAACAACATCACTGGTCTCACCACCATCTTGTACACCTTTCCTTTTAATCTTGCTGGTACTCTTCTATCACACATCACACCTGACACTTGTCTCCACCCATTCCAACCTGCTTGCACATGTTTCTTCACCTCTTTTCCACACTCTCCGTTGCTCTGGGCTGTTGACCCTAAGTAATCCTCCACCTTCTTTATTTTTACTCCCTGTAACCTCACCGTTCCACTTGGGCCCTTCTCATTTACACACATGTATTCTGTCATTCCTCTCCTTTCCAGGGCATACCTCCACCTCTCTAGATTTTCCTTCACCTGCTTCCTGCTCTCACTACAGATCACAATGTCATCTGCAAACATCATAGTCTTTGGAGTTTCCTGTCTAGCCTCATCTGTCAACCTGTCCATCACCATAGCAAACAAGACGGGGCTCAGAGCTGATCCTTGATGCAGTTCCACTTCCACCTTAAACTCCTCTGTCTCACCTACAGCACACCTCACCACTGTCCTACAGCTCTCATACATGTCCTGCACCACTCTAACATACTTCTCTGCCACTCCAGACTTCCTCATACAATACCACAGCTCCTCTCTCGGCACCCTGTCATATGCTCTCTCTAGATCAACAAAGACACAATGCAGTTCCCTCTGACCTTCTCTGTACTTCTCCATCAACATCCTCAAAGCCAATACTGCATCTATAGTACTTTTTCTTGGCATGAAACCATACTGCTGCTCACAAATGCTCACTTCTGCTCTTAGTCTTTCCACTACTCTTTCCTATAGCTTCATTGTATGGCTCATCAGCTTTATCCCTCTGTAGTTGCCACAACTCAGCACGTCTCCCTTGTTCTTAAAAATCGGCACCAGCACACTTCTCCTCCATTCCTCAGATATCCTCTCACTTTCTAAGACCTTGTTGAAAAACCTAGTCAAAAACTTTACTGCCACCTCTCCTAGACACTTCCATACCTCCACAGGTATATCATCAGGACCAACTGCCTTTCAACTCTTCATCCTCTTCAGTGCCCTCCTCACTTCAACCTTACTAATCTTTGCTACTTCCTGCTCCACAATGGTCACCTCTTTTACTCTTTATTCTCTCTCATTTTCCTCATTCATCAACTCTTCAAAGTACTCTTTCCATTTTCCCATCACACTTGCAGCACCTGTCAATACATTCCCATCTCTGTCCTTAATCACCCTAACCTGCTGCACATCCTTCCCATGTCTAGCTCTCTGCCTTGCCAACCTGTATAAATCGGTCTCTCCCTCCTTACTGTACAACCTATCATACAAGTTGTCGTACGCCCTTTGTTTGGCCTTTGCCACCTCTACCTTCACCTTACACTGAATCTTCCTGTACTCCTGTCTACTCTCTTCAGTCCTCTCAGTGTCCCACTTCTTCTTAGCTAACCTTTTTCTCTGTATACACTCTTGCACTACCTTATTCCGCCACCAGGTCTCCTTTCCTTCCAAATGACACACCAAGCACTCTACCTGTCTCTCTGATAACATTAGCTGTAGTTGTCCAGTCATTTGGGAGCACCTCCTGGCCACCCAGAGCCTGTCTCAACTCCTCCCTGAAAACCACACCACCCTCTCCCTTTTTCAGCTTCCACCACTTCGTCCTCTGCTCTGCCTTTGTCCTCTTCATCTTCCTCACCACCAGAGTCATCCTACACACCACCATCCTATGCTGTCTGGCTACACTCTCACCTACCACGACTTTGCAGTCACTGATCTCCTTCAGATTACATTGTCTACACAAGATGTAGTCCACCTGTGTGCTCCTACCTCCACTCTTATAAGTGACCCTATGTTCTTGCCTCTTCTGAAAGAAAGTATTCACTACAGCCATTTCCATCCTTTTTGCAAAGTCTACCACCATCTGTCCTTCTGCGTTCCTATCCTGGATACCAAACTTGCCCATCACTTCCTCATCACCTCTGTTCCCTACCTCGACATGTCTGCACCAATCACCACTCTCACCTCTAGGGACATTCTGCATCACTTCATCTAACTCACTCCAGAATTTCTCCTTCCCTTCTAACTAACGTCCTACCTGTGGGGCATAACCACTAGCAACACTGAACATCACACCTTCAATTTCTAGCTTCAGACTCATCACCCTATCTGACACTCTTTTCACCTCCAGAACATTCCTAACAAACTCCTCCTTCAGGATAACTCCGACTCCATTTCTCTTCCCATCCACACCATGATAAAACAGCTTGAACCCTGCTCCTAAGCTTCTAGCCAGCTTGAACCCTGCTCCTAAGCTTCTAGCCTTGCTACCTTTCCACCTGGTCTCCTGAACACACAGTGCATTCACCTTCCTCCTCTGCATCATGTCAGCCAACTCTCCAGCTTTCCCCATCATAGTCCCAACATTGAAAGTCCCTACTCTCAGTTCTAGATTCTTGCCTTTCCTCTTCTCTCCCTGCCTATGAACACGCCTTCCTCCTCTCCTTTTTCGACTAACAGTAGTCCAGTTTCCACCGGCACCCTGTAGGTCAACAGCACCGGCGGAGGTCGTTGTTAACCCGGGCCTCGACTGATCTGGTATGGGAGTCATATTCGTGATTCACATGTGTGATTTGGCATAGGTTTTATGTCGGATGCCCTTCCTGACACAACCCTCTGCATTTATCCGGGCTTGGGACCGGCCCAGTGAGAACACTGGCTTGTGCCCCCTTGGGGCTGCATTCAGAATCATACTGTCTGAATCTCTAAATACCCTGGTATTTTGTGATACCTCGAGAAAGCTTAAGCCTACCTTCCTCCACTGAGTATTGACTTGTCAGAGTTGCCCTTGTAGGGTGATCAAGCCTGTTTATTCTGGATTCACACTAAAGGACTTTTACTCAGCATCCTGACATCAAAGGATAATTGGTGACCAACCACTGGGTCACCTTCACTCAACTGAAAAAGCTCTCAACAACCCCCCACATCACCAGATGTGCCTGGAGAGTTTACGACACGTCGCAAACTCTGGAAACAAAGAAACAGACTCAGCCACATGGCCTGAAAGGTGTTTCAAACGTAACTTTATTATCTCACATGTTGGTGTCATGCAGGAAGAAGACTCGGCACCAGGTCCCCTATGGTGCAGACGACTGTGTGTACTGTATGTTAATGTCATAACACCTTTCCCTGCAGTTGTCTTTTAAGAGGAAAGACAGAAACGTGGATTCCAGGGACCAACATGTCTTGACTGTAATTTTATGTTTCACCTTTCTCTCTGTTTCAGTGCGTATACATACACAGGTATATATATCTGATGTTATAACATGATCACCATGTATAACATCTAAATCTAAATTAGTAGTGTCTGTTGACCACTTATCTATAAGTTGGTAATATCCTGTTGCAGACAATGTGTGTTTGGTACCATTCAATAGCAGACAGCGCCACGTTGATAAATATGGAAGCATTAGAAATGTCCCAAGCTTCAGTAACCATTTAGGAAGCGATTAAAGTAAATTAAACTTTAATTTAGCGAAGGTACAGGAGGGGAGGAGTGAAATGTCCCGCCAGTGACAGTGAACTGCTCCTACTGGACATCAGCCTGAGAACACAGCTGGCAAGGTCAATCACAACACAGAGGCCGGAGCCTGCCTGCCAGTCTCAACCCCTTTGAACAACTATAAGATGAGTGAAAAGAAGGAAAGTTAGAGAGAGAAAAAGACAAAGAACTTGAAGAACTTTTGAGAAGCCGGCGGGCCATGCTGGGCCCCATCCTAGCATGGTCCCGCCGGGCAATTTGATTGCATCCCGAGCAAACAGAAAGAACTTCATGCCACAAAGTCTGCCTAACTCCTGTGTCCTGGACCAACAAGGTCAGGACTGAAGAAAGGCAGACTCCTGCATGCTCACACTGGGTGTGTGAAGATGACCGACATGGAGGGCAAAAGCTCACCCGAGCCAAGGTTGCCATTTGGGCTCAGGAACGCCCAAAAGCGAACAAAGGCTCCAGGAGTTTGACTGAGGAGAAAAAAAGGACAACACCAAGGAGCAACGCTGCCTTTTCCTCTTCCCCCTCCAGAGCATCTTCTTTCTGGTCTGCTACAACTCAGGTGAAACAGCATAATTTTCCTGTGCTGGGGTTTGATTCTTAGTTTAATAATTATGGTAGGGAGCATTAGATAAAACTAGGATTTCCCCTATGTTTTCAGATGTTTCCCTTTTTGCTTCCCATGCCTCTCAGTTGTTGAATGGTGCTTTTCACAGGTCCATGTCAAAGTTTCCTCTGCTAATGATCTTACCATTGCTCACTGCTTCATCTGGTTCACTCTGGTCATTCGTTCATTCATTCATTATGTATCGCTGTATTCATTTAATTCCATTCATAGTTGCATTTACTCATTGTCTTGTCTGTTGTTAGTTGTATTGCGTCTTGGTCTCCTGTGTCAGTAGTATTAGAATAAATGTTTGTCTATGAAGTCGTCGCCTTGGTTTCCTGTAGGATCACATTCAGTCACTTTACGGGTGCAAAGATTCTGGCTACTTGAGCTCTATTTGAATTGACAGTTGATAATTAATAATTTCCCCAAAGTGCGTTAAACATTCTTGTCTGATCAACAAGAGGTGTGGTTTTATTAGTCTGACTATGAAATTATATATAGACGAATAATTAAAGTGGTTATGTTAAATAATTCTTATTAACGTCAGTTTTTGGTAATATTGAGCTAATCAAAAACTACAGTATTCATGGTGAAAAACATAGGCACCTGAATAAACTGTTTATAATCAAATCAAAATTTACATATATGTAATGGTGGAGAATTTCGGCAAACATTTATTTAATAAATGCTGCCACAGAATAAATTATAAATTATGTACCACCAATATCATCAATATTTCTTACACCCTGCCCTTTGCAAAGACTTTTTAAGTGATGGCAGCCATGTTTTTCAATCTTGGTCATTTATAATGGGATTGTATATTCAGCACTACATACCTGTATACCAAATTTGGTGTCGATAGAGTCAAAATCTGAAAAAGTCTCTTCATATTACTTTTCCCATTATGCAAATTAGCAAAGAAGCCATCATGGTGGACGTAATTGTCCAAGAGGCTTTTTGGTAGAGCAAATTGAGTTGTAGATGTGTGTCACTTTTCAAATCAGTCAGACTCACGGTGCCCAAGTGCTTGCTCACACATAAGGAGTGCGAATGCAAGTAGGGATGTCACGATACCAAAAATTCAGTAGTCGGTGCCGATACCAGTAAAATTACACGATTCTCGATACCAAAGTCGATACCACGGTAAAATAAATAAAATAATCCCAGAACCCATATACTTAAACAAGAAATACTTTATTAAAATATTTGCATATAAAATAACATTTCTATCAACAGATTGATATTACTTATATTTTTTATTTTTCTCTTTTCCTCTTTACCTATTTTTCATTGTAAAAATCATTGATCAACAACCGCAATAAACTCAATAAACTATTTAAATATTTACTTTATAAATCACGCTGACAGCGTTTGAGCCAACCATAAGAATGTGTGGAATTTTGTTGGTTTCATTTATTGTTTGTCCTGTCCTGGTGCAAACGGCATCTTTGACGTCCGTGGTCCAGTTGTGGAAAAATCAAACGTCCCAGTACAATAAATCAAACGCACCCCAAACGCTGTGTTTCGGAAGTAGACCCGCATGCGCAGTCACGTACTGCTGAGAGTGAAATCGTTAGCTCACACGCAGCTTGTTCAAGCTGTTCTCTATGTTGCTGAAATTAAACAAAATAACATGGAACATATCTGCTTATTATGCTACTGATTTTAATTGGGATATTTTTTTTTTTTTTTATCAAAGTCTTTTTTTTGTTTTTCAGTTACACAAGATAGTACAAACAACACATAATTACACGAACAGACGTAACCTGAACACATATACACACACACAGCATAAAACCCTCCCGCTCCACCCCCAAAACACCGGACCAATAGCAGGGACAAATATAACCAGGCATACAACAATATACAACAATGTATATACATACACATATACACACACATATGTATATATATATATATATATATATATACATACATACACATATGTAAAAATTAAGACATTTACAGACAAGTTTTCCTTCATTCTTAACAGCAATTTCCCAGGGTCACGTATCTGTTGTACACAGTTAACACGTTACACAGTTAGGTTGGTAGCTGCCACACTTTCAACAAAGGATATGAATGGTTGCCAGGTAGAATAGAATTTCCCAACAGATCCTCTAATGGTATATCTGATTTTTTCTAGATGGATATGACACATTACCTCTTTAATCCAATATCTGTATGTTGGAGGCTGAGAGTCTTTCAATTTAGAAAGAATAAGTCTTCTGGCCAACAGAGAACAGAAGGCAATCATATTTATATTACACCCTCTAAGAGAAACGTCCACTGAAGCCACCCCAAATAATGAGATTAAGGGGGATGGGTGTATTGTTTTCCCACGTATTTTAGAGAAGGCCTCAAAAATGGTTTGCCAAAATCTGGACAACTTTAGACAAGTCCTAAACATATGCAACAGTGTGGCCGGGACTTGTTTATATCGGTCACAGGTAGGATCCAAATCTGGCTTGAATTTAGATAATCTATCCTTGGACCAATGAAGACGATGTACTATCTTGAACTGTACTACTGCGTGTCTCAGGCATACAGAAGAGGAATAAATCCTCTGTATAATTTTTTGCCAGACTGGTTCTGAAATATATTTCAGAACCAGTGTGCAAAGACACGTCCATACGACGTCTTTTCAACGTCATTTTTGCACGTCTAATTTTTGTCCCCTGAAGGTACAGAGTGTTACGCCAGGCGACGTCTTTTTCCCAACGTCTAATGAACGTCCATTATTGACGTCCACAGGACCTCCGTATTCTAGTCCAAATGTGGTCGTTGTGGACGTCTTTTCTACGTCAAATTTAAACTCATTTTAGACATTGTTTTTTATATTGCTTCTGTTCTGTGCATAACTGTAGTCCCATTTCAGAAGGTGGAATACTGTTCCAGTTCATTTTCCTATAGCTTCATTTGATTGTCTCAGCAGCAGATGGTAACTGGAAATGCTTACAAAGGTATAATGCATTTCCACTTCTAACCAGCTGCTGAGCCAAACGAAGCTACAGGAAAATTAACTGGTACAGGAAACAGGTCCTCCACCTTCTGGACACATGGGACTACAGTCAGGTTTACAATAAATCACAATCCAATCCCAACTTGTTTACTTCCATCTTTATTGCAAACATGTCACTTAAGAACCTCGACAGTTGAGAAGTTACTTATAAACAGTAGTCAGCGTAATCCGTGTGGTAAAATACAGTAAATAAAATCAAACGTCTGTACCACAAATATAAGAATAATAAAAATATAAACAATAAATAAATAAAAATTAAAGTGCTACCACCAAGGTAAAAATACAACTGAACATAGAAAAAGAAGCCAACCAAAAATCACTCAATGAAAATCAAAAATCAGTCTTGAGGGACTGTACCACCCCCCACCCCCCCCACTTCTTTGTGGCGCATGCTTCAAATGGTCTGGAGCATGTGTCTTGATGAAGTCCTCTGTTGCCATGTTGTCATATTGCATGACTCCATCTCCACAAGTAAAATAAAAACAACAAATAATGATTAGAAATATGCAAAGGCAAACTGCAGTCATACACCAAGTAAGCATATCTGTAAGCAAAAATATGTTGCCTATGCATCAATTAATACAATACCATCAGCCATGGTAGACAGTTGGCATTGTATTTTAAATGTCAACAGGGAAGGAAATGTCTGATCAAGTCATTAGAGCAGTGGTTCTCAACCTTTTTTCAATGATGTACCCCCTGTGAAATATTTTTTCAGCCAAGTACCCCCTAACCAGTGCAAAGCATTTTTGGTTGGAAAAAAAAGACGTAAAACACAGCACTGTGCCATCAGTGTCTAATTTATTAAACTTTAACTGAGAGACTCTTTCAAATTTCCCCATAATCTCTTGTTTATGACAGATAAAACTACACAAATACACAGAACGTAATCCGTGTATGATAATCCACCGCTTCACGGATTGATTTTTTAACAGCTTTGTTGAAAACAAATGCACACGGCTGTGAGGAGGGTTAGCAAAACAGAGGAAGAGTGACCAGACTTGCATAGTTCCCCTAAGCTAAGCTAAAACAACAAAGCTAAAACAGCAAACACTATAAATGAACATGAAATTAACTAGGCAGTGGGCAGACCGAACTTACCTGCAATTTAGTGGACGATATTTTGGGTGGCTGTGGCTTTTTGTAGGGGTCGTCTACGGTGCACAGAGCCAAGCGGCCATTTGCGAGCGACCTGTCTTCTTCTTCTTCTTCTTCATGCATACCAGCGGTTGGCACCTGGGCCAATCGGAGTGGCTTTTATGGGGTACGTTATGATGCCGCACTGCCTCAGCCAATCACAATGGCGTTGACTTCATTCAACTTGTTGTATTAAAAAGAACACATCAGTATTTTTGAAAGGAAAAACAGGAAAATGTAAACAAACAAATATTACTTTTATTAATTAGTTAAATTTATATTAATAATAATATTAATTCAACCTTATTTCTTAAGAAATATGGTTTAATCACAAATAATCTATATTCATATTTATTAATCATGTTGATAACAATAATGTGGTTATTTAACATTCATATCAATTTCTTCCTTGGACGTCCACTTGACGTCCAAAAAAGTTACCTAGCTCGACGTTCAAATGTCAAACTACATATTGACATCCAAGTGGGGTCATGGTTAGACGTCCAAATAGCAGACCTAATTTGCACGTCGTGTAGGGGTACAGAATTGGTCTTGGACCGACGGACGCAATATAGACATGATCTGCACGCCCATCAGACGTCTAATGTTTAGTGGGATAGGTCCCTCTAAGTCTGTTTCCCATTTATGTTTAAGAGACTCCAGACTGGTCACTTGGTGTGAATTGAGCAATGTATAAATTCTGCTGATAACTTGTTGGGTGACAAGGTTTTTGTCACTGGGGCATCAAGTGACAGACCAGTTATGTTGAAGGATCGTCTAAGCTGGTTCCAGATCTTAACTGAATGGATCACAATTGGGTCGGATGTCAAGTTTGAAATGGGCTTTTTGAAAGGTAGTTTAGCACACAATAGAGCTGCAGGGGAGGTGAATTCAATTGAGGCCCTCTCCAACACCATCCAACTGGGGCTATCAACATCATTCCTCATCCAATACATCAGTGATCTAATATTTGCTGCCCAGTAGTGGTACATAAAGTTTGGGAGCGACATGCCTCGCATTGTACAGGGCAACTGTAAAATATTTTTACCTATCCTTGGTTGCCTCTTATTCCATATAAAGGTTGATATCTGGCTTTTCAAGTTGAAAAAAAAAAAGATTTTGTTAAAATAATGAGAAGACTTTGAAATAAATAGAGAAATTTAGGAAGTACACTCATCTTGGTTGAATTTATCCTTCCCCCCTAAAGAGAGAGGTAGGGCATCCCATCGACCCAGATCTTGTTTGAGAGTTAATAACAGGGGTTGGTAATTAGCCTTATAAAGGTCCTTGTCAATCAATCAATCAATCAATTTTATTTATAAAGCCCAATATCACAACTCACAATTTGCCTCACATGGCTTTACAGCATATGACATCCCTCTGTCCTTATGACCCTCGCAGCGGATAAGGAAAAACTCCCCAAAAAAAACCCTTTAACGGGGAAAAAAAACGGTAGAAACCTCAGGAAGAGCAACTGAGGAGGGATCCCTCTTCCAGGACGGACAGACATGCAATAGATGTC
>NC_065525.1:2395621-2397555 GCF_006386435.1 Epinephelus moara | reverse complement strand
AGTACACGTGCTGCTGCATTCTGAATTAGCTGGAGAGTTTTTAAGGACTTACTAGAGCTACCTGATAATAGCGAGTTACAGTAATCCAGCCTAGAGGTAACAAAAGCGTAGACCAATTTTTCTGCATCTTTTCGGGTCAGGATAGGCCTAATTTTCGCAATATTACGCAGATGAAAAAATGCAGTCCGTGAGGTTTGTAATTACGTGTTACCCATATACCTAAATACCAAAATTTTTTAGGGCTAGTCTTGAAAGGGGTTAGCCCAATATTTATCTCTTCTGCAGAGGTAACAGGCATCAGCTCATTTTTCTGAAGGTTAACTTTATAGCCAGAAATACTTCCAAATTTCGCAAGTAAGCTCAATAGTTCTGGAATACTTGAGAGAGGATCCGATATGAACAGCAACATGTCATCAGCATATAGAGAGACTTTATGATCCGAACCCCCCCGATGAATCCCCTTGATTGTGGAGCTCTGTCTTAAGGCTATCGCAAGTGGTTCGATTGCAATAGCAAATAGGAATGGTGAAAGAGGGCACTCCTGTCTCATGCCTAGTTGGATATATTACTAGTACGTACTGCTGCCAGTGGGAGCGTGTATAAAATCTTAATCCAGGATATGAATTTAGGGCCAAAATTAAATGCTTCTAAGGTTTTAAAAAGAAAATCCCACTCCACCCGATCGAGCGCTTAGTATCACCTCCTTATAGTTGGAGGGGGGCCACACAGGATATTAAATAGGCGTCTGATGTAAAAAAAAAAAAAAAAAAAAAAAGAAGAACGGTCCTTTACAATGCCTGTCTGATCGGGAGAGATAATGGTTGGCATTACCTTCTCAAGGCGGCGTGCTAAGATTTTTGCAAGGATTTTTACATCTATATTCAGGAGGGAGACAGGCGATATGAGCTGCAATTGAGAGGGTTTTTATCCTTTTTAAGCAACAAAGAGATAACTGCTTCACGCATGGAAGGAGGTAAGGATTTTAAGAGGAGCAATTCTTCAAATACTGATAATAATAAAGGAGAGTTGATTAGAAATTTTTTTGAAAAATTCAGTTGGAAAACCATCTGGCCCCAGAGATTTGCCACTTTGCATGTCTCTGATTGCTGAGATGATCTCCATGGTTGAAAGATCCCTCTCCAGTTCAGTAACTAACTCTGAATTTACAGATGGTATATTCAGGGGCTTAAAAAAAAATCTTCAAATTCAGATGGATTAGTGGACGAATCGGAAGTGTACAATAATTGAAAGAATTTACTGAAGCAGGAATTGATTTCTTTATTATCAGTACATTTTCTACCATTATCATCATTTTTTGCTGGGATTGTTTGGTTAGCTGATGTGCAAGCACTCGCCTAGCCTTTTCCCCATGTTCATAATGGCCATGCCTTGTTTTCGAAATGAGATATTCGGCTTGTCGGGTAGATAGAATGTCAAACTCCGTTTGTAGTGTCATATGTTTTTTAATTAAATCTGTTGAAGGGGAGTGGCTGTATAGCCTGTCCAGTGTTAGTATTTCGTTAGTTAACCGTTTAAGGCGTCCATTTGTCTTTTTTTTTTTGTTAGCACAATATGAAATAATCTGACCCCTTAGATATGCCTTTAATGACTCCCAAATAGTAAAAGATGACATTCCTGGAGTTTGATTGATGTCAAGATAAAATTTTATTTCAGATGAAAGAAAACTGACAAAGTCTTCTTCTGAGAGAAGGAAAGAATTGAGTCGCCATGGGCGATATATGGGCTGTGTTTCAGGAATGAGTATTTTCATTTTCAGTGGCCCACTCCTCCCAGTCATAATAATACCCACATTCCTCGAGGCAGCGGCCGAGGAGGGGGAGTTGCAGCCATTTTTAACTCTAGTCTGTTAATCAGCCCTAAACCTAAACTAGATTATAATTCATTTGAAAGCCTCGTTCTTAGTCTTTTACATC
>NC_065525.1:2386119-2392655 GCF_006386435.1 Epinephelus moara | reverse complement strand
GACATCTATTGCACGTCTGTCCGTCCTGGAAGAGGGATCCCTCCTCAGTTGCTCTTCCTGAGGTTTCTACCGTTTTTTTCCCCCGTTAAAGGGGTTTTTTGGGGAGTTTTTCCTTATCCGCTGCGAGGGTCATAAGGACAGAGGGATGTCGTATGCTGTAAAGCCCTGTGAGGCAAATTGTGATTTGTGATATTGGGCTTTATAAATAAAATTGATTGATTGATTGATAATCACATTCTACGATGAAATGTAAAATTCTTTTGTCAAGAAAAAAATAATCAATACACGAATAAGTTTTATGAACTGGGGAAAAGAAGGAATACACTCTTGAAGCAGGGTTGCGGAAACACATCAGCTACTCCATAAGTTTCAAGAAATAGGTTGATAGATTGAGCAGATTTGGTGAGGGGCTTTCTCCCGAGACCGCTCCGATCAAGAGGTGAGAGTACACAGTTTGTATCACCGCCAATTACAAGATTATGTGTCGACATATT
Source organism: Epinephelus moara (assembly GCF_006386435.1). Taxonomy (NCBI): domain Eukaryota; kingdom Metazoa; phylum Chordata; class Actinopteri; order Perciformes; family Serranidae; genus Epinephelus; species Epinephelus moara. The sequence goes on along the minus strand of NC_065525.1, from coordinate 2,392,161 downwards.
TGGTAGAAGGGAGAAAAATTTGTTAAAGAACATAGGATCGTTCCAGTTTGGCGCATAAATACAGGCAAGTATGACTGGAAGCGTATATAGATTCCCAACTACAATAACATACCGCCCGGCTGGGTCAGCCTGCACATAAGCTGTGTAGCTCTGTTGAAAGCCTATTTGTTGATGAGTCTATGTGAATGTGATTTGTGTTGCAAACGGTCTGGATTAGTGCAGAGATTGTTTAGATATGTGCAAGAATCTGTCTGTGAACAGCATTAGCAAACTAAACACTTAGCTTTGGCGAAGCCAACTAACCAATGACCTAACTGCATACAATCACAACAATAACTCATTACAGCATTAAATCACATATAACAAGTCAAACAGTCTTGCTTAGCCTGTAAAGCTGTGATGAAGCTATGCCCAGTTGTTACTTTACCGATCCTTGAGTGGTCACTTGGTGGTGTACTGCTTTGTTAGCTGGCAGAAGAAGGCGGGAAAGAGCTGTGGCTCCAGATGCAATCTTGGTTTGTCCTTTGTTCCAAAGGTGAAACTCAGAGGAAACTGGTCGCTCAGGGTTTAGCAGAGTTAGACACTGGGTGCTAACTCACTTGGTTCTCTTTGTTGCTGGAAAGGTAGTTGCAAACCTTGTGCTTGCAATAGAGTCTATGATCAATTACCCTCCCTTTAGTTGTTTGGGGCAATGGAGCAAGGGCCTGGGCATCTGGGCTGGTCCAGGCCCAGCCGATAAGAGATGTGGGCTGCTCAGCAGTTCCCGAGTAAGAGAGAAAATTGTTTGAAGGGAGCAGACCTTCCATGGATGCCTGTGACATCACAGAGTCGCATGTCCCTGTAAAAGTCCTGTCCAATCAAGTTTTGAGACTTCAGTCTCACTTAGGTGTGAGATGAGACATTCTGGAGATGGGTCTCAAATAGCTGTTTTTGTTTGGAGAACAAAGAGCATGCAGAGAAGAAAGCCTTTGCATGTCCAGTTTAGATTTTACCAAATGACAAATCCTCTGTGGTCCTGTAAATCCCAACAGAGTGTTGCACGTCTCAAAGGCTGTGCTCATAGGAGACCACCGGACTCTCCCAGGGGAGGGGCTGGGGGAGAGAGGGAGATGTCCAGAGTCCAGACAAAGCTCCGCACGGAGCATGGACGGTTCAGAAGCAACCGTCAAGTTAAAAGCAATTAATAAACAGACAAAGTGGTGTTTAAAACTGCATATATTGCTAGCAGATCTATTTTCTGGTCTAAAGTGTGGCCGTGACTGGTTCTGAATGTGGGCTTTAGCAGGCAGCCGCTCTCTCCTCTTCCTCGTCATCCCCTCGCTCTGAATGTAGGCATGGACTGTAACGCCATATGGCGTATACTGCCCCCATCAGTTCCGGAAGAGTCATAGCACCGATTCTTACGCTGGTATGGGTTCTTCCGGTTTTTCAAAAAGATAAGTATCGCCGGGTTTTTTTCATCATGGAATCAAAAGGTATCGTGAGTATCGTTTTTCATGACATCACTAAATGCAAGCATTTTTAATGCTAAATTGCTATAGTGCACTGAAATAGCAAAAGGGGATTGAATTTCTACCTGTTATAACATTTTGCTAAGGTTTCTGACAAGTAATGTAGTTGCCAAATATTGACCAGAAAGAAACCAAGAGAGGATCAAATTAAAACTGTCTCTTGTTTCGTCATCCATTGTTGTTTGTTTATGAGGGCCCTGTTCATCATTTGTAGCTTTACTAATTGTGGCTAATATACTGTCATCAAGCTAAAATAGTCCTGTTTGTTCTTATCCAGCTACTGTGTTTTTTCTGGAAGCAGTTTGAGGATTGATTTATTTTTTTAAAGATTTTTTTTTGCCGTTTTTGCCTTTAATTGATAGGACAGCGTCAGTGTGAAAGGGGGAGAGAGAGAGGGAATGACATGCAGCAAAGGGCCACAGGCTGGAGTCGAACCCGGGCCACTGCGGCAACAGCCTTGTACATGGGGCGCCTACTCTATCCACTAAGCCACCGATGCCCCGAGGATTGATTTATTAATAATGCATGAAGTTATCTGAAATAACAAGTCAGTGTTTTCTCTGTAATTGTACAGCCCTGGTGGGCTGCCAGGTCAAAGGGAATGCCTGCCAGACTGAAAAAAGTCTTCTTCTTTTTTCTTTTATATCCATCCTTGGGAAATCAATGATTTGGGAGCCTCTCTGGTGTTATGCAGAAACATAAAATTGTTCACACTTGTTTCATTCCAGCTCAGCATGAGCGTCTTTACTGTGTTTTTGACACACACACACACACACACACACACACACACACTGTTGTCAGCCATTTTGTTTTGTAGGCCAAACGGCTCTTTGATCACCACACCCACCTTTGTCTCTCTCTCTCTCTCTCTCTCTCTCTCTCTCTCTCCCGCACACACACACACACACACACAGGAGCACAGGAGAGGAAAAACAGGTGAAGTGACCGTTGCTTAAGTTGACTATGTTACTTGCAATAGAAGCAAGTTCCTAAAACGCAAAGATGGGCAAATGTGTGAAATTCAAGCCAAAATATCTACATTTTTTTAAACGTAACCTGAGTCTGGTGACAGTGGCTAGAATACTAGTAGCTCTGCTGCTGATGGAAGGGAAGCTTGCAAGAGCTCTCCTGTTAATACAGCTGCACCCCCGACAAGCTCACAAAGACAGGCTTTAATCCGTTTCCCACTGAGCAAACCGACGCTGTGACAACGTCTTTTAGACGTCATGGTCCAACGTAGAAATGACGTTTTCATCGGGTGCAGAATGAAAGTTTTTACAACGTCTTTTTTGGACGTCTTCTGGACGTCTAGTTTTGACGGCTACAGGACGTCTGTACAAGGTTAAAATATGGTCCAAAAATGGTTGGTATGGATGTCCTCTCGACGTCTTATATGGACCAAATTTGAACGTAATTTTTATGTACAAAAATATTTAAAATATTGGCCAAATTATGGCCCATTTACAACCTTGTGTTTCAATGAAAATATTCAGTACAGCATTCAAAATACACTTCAATTGTTGTCTTCCATTGTGAGAACATACAAATACCATTATCTTGGGTGTATTGTAATGTGTATATGTAATGCGTTGTGTATGTCCCCCTTGTCCCTATTTTCCCATGAAAAAGTCCAACCTATTTCATTCAAAATACACTTTATTGTTGTCTCTCACAAATTCACATCTCTCACAAATCACAAATTCAACTTATTTTGTCTATGTTTAATGTTGTGTTGTGTTTAATGTTATCTTGTGTATGTTTAATATGTTTTTCTGGATGGCGCATGCTTAAGGTGTTCCCCAGCATGTTTGCGGACAGCATCCTCAGTCCCCTCTTTAAATGTTTTCAGTACAGCCCCTGAAAAAGTTGGAAGACAAAATATGTTATCTCACTGTATGATACTTAATTTCAACACTAGGCGGCGCTTCTGTCAAAGCAGCTTCTCCATACTGACAAAAAATAATAAAATAAAAATTAATAAAATTGATAAAATTAATTTTCACCCATTTAGAAATTACATATTTAAAATCTGATTACACAAGTGTGTTTACCACCCCCTTAAAGTCCACAGTGTACTCTCAATTCAGTATTTACAACTTCCAAATCTAGGAAAAAACGCTTATATTTTTTAAAAACTACAATTCCCTGGGACCGCGCCATGCAGTCCCAACATAGTTGTAGTTCTTCTGATTTGCAAAGTACGGTTCTAAATAGGGTTGTAAAAGATATATCTACCCAGTATATCTAATATTTAGTAAAGCCGAACTAGTTATTACACTGCATCTAGATGAACTATGTTAAGAAAAAGTAAAGATGTCGGCTAATTTTCGATATTTTAGCTAATACGCTAGAAACGGCGTTTTTGGGACAGTAGGTTTGTTTGCGGCTTGTAAAATAGGGTCGTAAAAAGATAGATCTACTGAATATATCTAATATCTAGTAAAGCCGAACTAGTTATTACACTACACCTAGATGAACTATGTTAAGAAAAAGTAAAGATGTCGGCTAATTTTCGATATTTTAGCTAATACGCTAGAAACAGCGTTTTTGGGATAGTAGGTTTGTTTGCAGCTTGTTGTAAAATAGGATCGTAAAAAGATAGATCTACTGAATATATCTAATATCTAGTGAAGCCGAACTAGTTATTACACTGCATCTAGATACGTGCTGCCACCAAAGAGGTCGTGGTCATTTCACGTATTTCTGTGAGATCAGGTTGAAAATGGCACAAAGAATGCAAACTGTCTGATAGTAACTTTGACGCTAACGTTAGCTAGCTAGCTAGCTAGTAACGCTAATGCTAATGCTGGTTCATGGCCGGAAAACAAATGAACCATAATTTAATTTGGTCCGGACCTAGACGTAAACGGTAGTAACTGGACCAAAAAAAAAACTGTTTGATAATTGAACCATAGCCGTGCAATAACGTTAGCTAATAACGGTCATTGAAATTGGCCCTGACTAAAAGCAAAGCTGGAGATATTCTCAGGCGACAATCATGAACACAGTAAAAGTTCACAGGAAAAGTAGACATTAAAAAGATTTGTATTGCTAACATGAAATAAAAGGTAATGTGCTAAATATAGTTACTTACCGATCAATTCAACCTCTCTCTCTGTCTATGTCTGCGACTCCGACCAACTGCAGGCAGCTAAAAATAAACTATAACGGCTACGTAAATTCAAATTTGGCAGGTTCGCGCTTGCACAGAACACCCAGCAGGTAGCAACCATTGCTGCTGTGCTAATACTGCACACACACAGGCATGCGCACGCACACACACACACACACACACATTACAAATGTATTGGGAGTCCACATGTGTTAAGGTTTGATTACAGAGGCTGTTTTAAAATTTCATGTGGTGTGCAGAAAAGAATCGACTACAGCGTTCAAATATTGAACGTCATATCAACGTTCAGATGAAGTCGTAGTACAACGTTCAGATGCACAACCTATTACGGAGGTCATGTATTCGTACAGATATGGTCCTGGACTGACCGACGCGATATGGACCTGATCTGGCGGTCCAATCGACGTCAGATGTTTGGTGGGTTTGACATAAGAGAGGAAGTACTCCTCTTACTTCTACAAGACCGATAATGGTAAGGTTTGGTACCAAGAGTAAATTAAATGTGTAAATGGACCTGCACTTGTATAGCACCTTTCTAGTCATCCAACCATTCAAAGCGCTTTTTACCCACACATTCATACACTGGTGGTTAAGGCTACCATACAAGGTGCCATCTGCTACTCAGTTTTTAAATACACTCACACAACAATGGAACAGCCATTGGATGCAATTTAGGGTTCAGTATCTTTGACATGTGGATCGGAGGAGCCGGGGATTAAACTGCTGATCTTTTGATTAGTGAACGACCCGCTCTACCTACTGAGCCACAGCCACCAACGTTCTTGTTGTCAAGCCATGTTTCGTGTGTTATTGGAGTCAATTAATTTGATAATAATGTTGGGATTCACAGGACCACAGATGGTTTATCATTTGGTAAAATCATCACTGGACAATTTAAAGGCTTTTTCCTCTGCATGCTCTTTGTCTTCAAACAAAGAGGGCTATGCGACACCCATCTCCACAGGAGATCTCACCTCACACCTCAGTGAGACTCAAGTCCCAAAACTTGATTGGACAAGACCTTTTACAGTGACATGTGACTCTGTGATGTCACATGCATCTGTACAAGGTTTGCTCCCTTCAGATCTTTCTTCTCTCTTCTTGCTCTGGAGCTTCAGCAGCTCCCACCTCCTTTTTCCGGGTGGGCCTGGAACAGCAGAGGCCCAAACCCTGGCTCCATAGCCCAAACCACTAAAGGGAGGGCAATTGATCACAGACTCTGTTGCAAACACAAGGTTTGCAACTAGCTTTCCAGCAACAAGGAACTAAGTGAGTTAGCACCCAGCGTCTAACTCTGCAAGGACCCCGAGCGACCAGCTTCCTCGGATCAGAACCTTTGGAACAAAGGACACAACAAAGACTGCAGCTGAAACCACACCTTCCCGGCCTTCTTCTGCC
>NC_065525.1:2378236-2385559 GCF_006386435.1 Epinephelus moara | reverse complement strand
TGCCCCACGAGGTGATTTAATGTTAATTAAGTCACATTATTTAACATAATTATTAATTATTAATAATAATTATTAATTATTTCCGATAGCCAATTTAACCCCAACATATTTGGTGCCTCCGTGTGAAGCCTAAGGTGTTGACCCCAACATTTTTGGTGCCGCCATGTGAGATGAATATATGTTGATTCACAACAATAATATGCTGAAACTTGTGATTTATACCCTTAGTAATTACTTGGGTTGGGGTTAGCCCCCACTTGATCACATATGTATCAGTTCATGGCTGGCCTGCTAAATATCTCTACTATAAAATGATTGTTGGCTGCAGTGCCACTTGAATGACCTCGCTTTGGCAGTGACTGCAGTTTGTCTGGTTAGATGTGGTTTATCAAATCAATGACCACTTAAATATTTTGACCTGCTACTGTCAGAGTAGTTCCGCAGTGACATCAGAGGTAGACCACACTCTACAATGTTTAATGAAAGATCCATATCAGCAAGCCCATATATTGTCTTAAGTATGCACACACATACTGTAATGTGGGTCTTTTCTTCTCCAGGTTTGGCCACGGTTCAGCTGAGTTGGAGAATAGCCTCTATGTTGTTGGAGGTCATACAGCTATAGCGGGAGTTTTCCCGGCGTCTCCATCTGTCTCCCTGAAACAGGTATTGACATCTTCATGATAATTGTCTCAGAATTAATGTTTTTTATGTATTAACATTATGAAACAAATTATTAACAAATGATGATTAACAAATATGAAAACCTAATTGTGTGTACATGTACACAAGTACATACAGGGTGTAATGTGAATGTTATGAGGTAAAATATCTGCTGGTCTGCCTTTGACTCAACTCTAAGCCATATCTCTGTTTGAAATCAAAGATGACATGTATGTAAGTGTTACTATGTAATGTTGTCCTAGGTTGAGCGGTATGACCCTCTCAGTAATAAATGGACTATGATGGCTCCCCTAAGAGATGGAGTCAGTAATGCAGCCGTGGTCAGTGCCAAACTCAAACTCTTTGTTTTTGGAGGGACCACCATACATAGAGACAAGGCCTCCAAGGTTGGTGAATTTCTATTTTTAACCTTCTTGACAATTACTGACAAGGCAGTTCTTTATATTCCACAATTCACTTTGTGAATTGACCGCACCACCATATTGAAAGTATAGCAAAATATTTTATTTTTTTCTGATTTACAGGTTACAATGAAGAACTTGCTGCCATAGAATGTTCTGTATACCACTTGTGAATGTGTTTGCATTGATTTTATAATGTAAGACATGTACAGAACAAAATAATAGGACTCATTAGCACAACCTATTCCATGATTGCCTGAAATGACCCTGCCTTAAAATGAGCGCCCGTCTAAATGATCCATAGTGCATAGTCTAAAGTGCATGGCACAAGTGCATTTAGGGTTTGTCCAACTCCACTGTTGCTAGTTAAACAGCACATAATCAGCACAAAGTAAGGTGCTAGGGGCAAAGGAGTTGTATTTAGTCCCTAATTAAACATATGTGTGTTTTGGCCTTAACATGAATTCACTGCTTTTTACATGGTGAATTCAGCAAGTTATTGAATCGAGCAGCTGTCTGCTGAGAGTAAAGCAGTAAGAGCAGCAAAACTAAAAACTGTAGTTATAAAGTTGACAGAGGAAACAAAACTTAACTTTTAGCTTCGAAAATAATCAATGAAGCTTCACTGCTCCTTGTGTGTAAGTGTGCACAGTGTCTCTTAACAGGGAGTCTGACAGCAGCTCTGCTCTGATCTCTATACTCACATTTTACAGAATGCCATTCATATTTTCCTCAGTAATGATGGTCAGTCTGGAACTAGCAGTGGCAGTTGTGCTGCACTGTGCACCCCTTTGTCCCACTTTGCACTGGGAGTAAGATAGGGCGTCAACACTATAATCAATTTTAGTGTTGCACCTGAACAAAATCAATGATTGCACGGACTAACACCTGTCAAACGTCCTGTGTTTTCTAAATGTCTAGGTCCAATGCTATGACCCTGTGGGGAACCGCTGGAATATTGCAGCTGAGTGCCCCCAGCCTTGGCGCTACACAGCGGCTGCTGTCTTAGGGAGCCAGATCTTCATTATGGGTGGTGACACTGAATTCACTGCTGCCTCTGCTTATCGCTTTGACTGTGAAACCAATCAGTGGACTCGGGTGGGCGACATGACATCCAAACGGATGAGTTGCCATGCCGTGGCCTCAGGAAATAAACTGTATGTGGTCGGAGGTTATTTTGGGACGCAGAGGTGTAAAACATTGGACTGTTATGACCCCACATCAGATAGTTGGAGCTCCATCACTACTGTGCCTTATTCACTGATCCCCACTGCCTTTGTCAGCACATGGAAGCACCTACCTGCCTAAACTGGGAGACACCAGGAGCCTGTAATTCCAGGTATATTCTTAACACTGACACAAACATATAGCCAGCTTGCTGAAGGTTCTGAGCAAACTCAGTGCAATTTTTGCCTTGCATTATTTGCGCATCTGAATTTTTTTTCTTTCTCCCTTTTTTCTTTTTTTTTTTGTGGTTCGTGCTTATTCGTTTTAAAGAGCAAATTTACAGAATTTGCAGCATAGCCTGTGATAGCCAACTGGAGAGTAAATATCACAGTCCTTTGTAAAGAAAGCTGGTTAAATACTATATTCTGAATGAAAGACATGTCATAAGTTCCTATTGTCTTTTACAAATTGAAAGAAATAAAAATACATTCAGCTCACTGTGAAGTCAAGTCACTAAGCCCACGAGATACTTTCCTTATAGCTGTATCATAAAAGGAAAAATAAGTGAACGACAGTGGGGTGTTTAAATTCATGTTCACATTATTTGTATTTTAAAAATCAAAAGTTCAGGTTCTTGAAATAATTACAAAGTTAAACCAGTCTTTAAAAATCATCCATCCATCCATCCATTTTCGTCCGCTTATCCGGGGCCGGGTCGCGGGGGCAGCAGGCCAAGCAGAGCACGTCAGACATCCCTCTCCCCAGCGACACTTTCCAGCTCCTCCTGGGGGACTGCAAAGCGTTCCCAGGCCAGACAAGATATGTAATCCCTTCAGCGTGTTCTGGGTCTGCCCCGGGGCCTTCTACCAGTGGGACGTGCCCGGAACACCTCCAGCGGGAGGCGCCCAGGAGGCATCCTGCTCCTTCCACCGCCAAACGATGTCCCCAGTTCGGGTCAGCAGTTCTCCCTCTCTGCTGAGCACAGCCTGAGACAAGCCCTGCTTTCCCTTCCTGAGTCGGTTAACGGTCTGCCAGAACTTCCTTGAGGCCAACCGAAAGTCCTTTTACAAAGTTTACAAATCATGATCAGTTTAAAATTACTAAGAATGAGCAGTTCTTATAATGAATTATCATTTAAAAATTTAGCACATAAATTTTATCTTTTGCTTAATTGAGTTTTGACTTCATATCCTGGTCTCCAGATCCCATGAGTCGCAGTCAGCATCTTTTCAGAGAATAACAATTAATTATTAATGGAGTTTGGCCCTGCGTCTCCCCAAATGATATGCTGATGGTATTGTTTGCTCCCAGTGAACTCGGCATTGGTAAAACTACCTAACTGATATATGTTGTGAAGAGTAGCTTCAATCCAGAAAATCCAAGTACAGAAGGAAATGACATAGAGGTAGAAGTACAGAAATCCACAGTCTTAATAAAAAACTTTTAGTTTGACTCAGATTACAGATTAATCTCTGACTTTCCTCTAAATTACACATACAGGCAGTCACCATTACTGTGGATTTTTTTCGCCTAATTAAATATAAAGTAGTATTTATTACAACATTTAGTCAAACAGTTGCAAATGGTCCTCCAAACTGGTTAGCCAGGGGCAGGGTTGTACAGTGTACAGTGGCAGGGTTGTACATATGTCCCACGCACTTAGCAAAAACTGGTCTGTGTGATGAAAGACATTCCCACTGTAGCACCAGTGCTATACAGCATTGTGCTGCATGTGCCAGAGACAGAAGCGCTTTGTTTAAGGCGAGTGTGTGTGAGGTCAATCAGTCACGCATTGCTATTCTGCTTGGTAGTTCACACTGTGTGACAGTGAGGTGGCACCTGGATGCGGACAACAATTTTGTCAATAAAAATGCAGCAGCGCTGTGATAATACAGACATTTCACACACCAGACCTGTAACATTATATTACGCTGACCTGCCGATTCATCCATCCATCCATTTTCATCCGCTTATCTGGGGCCGGGTCGCAGGGGCAGCAGGCCAAGCAAAGCACCCTAGACATCCCTCTCCCCGGCAAAGCCTTCCAGCTCCTCCTGGGGGACCCCAAGGCGTTCCCAGGCCAGACGAGATATGTAATCCCTCCAGCGTGTTCTGGGTCTGCCCCAGGGCCTCCCACCAGTGGGACGTGCACGGGACACTTCCAGCGGGAGGTGCCCAGGAGGCATCCTAGTGAGATGCCCAAACCACCTCAACTGACCCCTTCTGACGCGACCTGCCGATGCACAATCAAACCGCATTTCATCCATTCCGCCGTCATTCTGTTTTTCCCTGTTTAGAGTCCAGTCTGTGATGTATTTCTCACCACCTTTACTTCCTGTGTCCGTTCTATGTGCATGAATATTAATACAAATACTAATAAATGAATAGCCTGGAGATAATTAAAACAAACCTGATGAAGCCATGGGTGAAATGCATTGTTTGTGACACTTCAAATGAAGACTTATTTAAAAGAAGAATAAGCAATTCAGCCCTCTTGTGTGAGGTGAATCTACAGCCCAATTCCAATCCGATCCCTTACAGACTCACTGACTTAGAGGCGCGTTCATGTGCAGTGCGTGAGTGTGTGAGGGCTGTCCCAAATAAACACGGTCGGCAGATCTGCAAATGGTAACGATATATATATATATATATATATATACATATATATAGATAGATAGATAGATAGATATCGCTATATCACTTACAACACTTTTGAATCTAGTTTAGAAAAAACATGCATATGGTAAAAACACAGTAAATTCATTATTTCAAACTTACCTCTTGCCCATTTTGCAACGCAAGTGCTTGGATAAGGATTGACTGATCAGGGAGTCTATCCCTCACACGCCTTGTGCGTGCTGACAATAACCGATAAATGATCACGCCCAGAGCCGCCAGTGTCAACAACATTTTGTAGAGAGGGGGATAAGTGCTGTCCCATTCCTGTTTATAGCATCCGGAGCCCTTTCAGACTCTCACACTCAATCACTTACAGCTGACGTCAGTTAAGTCAGTGAGGGTTCAGGGCTTGAGTCTTTAGGGGCCAGATTTGGAATTGGGCCTACTTATTTACCATAATTTAAACAATGTCTACCTTTTTTTTAGTGCTAAATTCATTTGCAGATTCTAGAAAATGACTTAAACTCCCCATAACACTGAATTTGAATAGTTTAAACTGCAATAGACTTACCTGATACTTTTATACTTTTGCTACAATTTTGTGGCCTGTGCTATAAAGTTTCAACCTCTGTTGCACCAGGGCTATGTGCAAAAAAAGTTAATGTACAGCCCTGGCCAGGAGAAAGCTCGAGAAAAGGAGTTTAGTAACCAGTACTTGTGCAGGCAGCGTGCATCACAAACACCCTTAGTTCTCACCCTTACTTCTCATCCTTGCTGGCTACAAATTGAATTTGTCCCCAAGCTTTTCTGTGTAATTTTCAGTCCAGGACAGCTGCAGTACAGCATACGCTCCCAGTCTGGAAGGCTGCTGGGCTCTGTTATGTAACATCTTTGCGGCCACCATACTGCTCTCATTTCATCTCTATTCATTAAATATAGACTTACAACACTGCCATCTTCTTTAGTCTCGATTAACCAGAGCTAAAGAAAACATCTAGCCCAAAATGCCCAGACCAGGCGATGCCCATGATGTAGAGTACTTCTGTGTTGATCTCATCAGTAAGCAGCTCCAAACCACAGGCTACTTTTTGTGACCAATAAGTTTTCAACAGTGAAATATTTCGAGATGACCTGTTTCGATAAGCAAAAACAAAGTGTTTCTGATTGGTTTTCAGTCTACTGAAATATTAGTTCAGAAATAGAACAAAGCTGTAGTATTGAACTCATAGCTAGTTTGATAGAGTAGAGAAATACATATTTTTAGTAGAGAGCAATGGCGGAAAGTAACGAAATACATTTACTTACACTGTAAAAAACAACCTATAGAATTTACCCAATAAACCTGAGGTAACAATTAGCACAAATTTTGTTTGGGTAAATTTCATCCCTTTTTTGAGGTAAGAATTAACTCAACAGTTATGAAACACTAAAACAAATTAGGTAAAATCTACTTAACTTTTCTGAATACATTACACAACTAATTACCTATAAAAACGGAGTAATAATAACTCTTGATTGTTAGTAGGAAAATTTAATCTACCAAATAATAATTAGTAATAATTTTATTTTAATCAATATGATTAATTAACTATTACTTATTCGGAGAAGGTCAGATTTACTTGAAAACTTATATTTAGACTCTGGAAATGGTGTTGAGGTCAGGTGAACAACTTTTTTTTAATCAATCAAATGATTCAAACCCTCTTCATGATGCACATTCAACAAAAACTAGTGTTTTAAACCCTTCAAATGAGGACTTGGAGGTTTTCTTCCCCACAAACACTTAACACAAGCCCTCATGCCATTAACCCTATGGGCCCTAGGCGTTTTGGGGGTATTTTTACTGCCTTTACTTTTAAGCTCATATCACAATCATTATAAAGGCTACATACACATGCTATCTATATTTTTTCAGGGCAATGTGGGCTATCCAGATTTGCCATCATTTCATGTTCTCCTATGTGCCTCTATTTTATATTAATTTTATATCAATGAAAAAAACAAATCCATGTTACTAAATTCTTACATTTTTACATGTATCTCAGCATAGCAAGGTGGAAAATGAATCCATCCAAGAGTAATGTGTGTGCAAAGCTGTATGAAAGCTCTGTTATACATAATTTTAGTGTGAATTTATCATTGTTTTCGCTGTGAAAACATTGGACTACCGACAATTGCAATTCCGCTGTTTCACGTGATATGCGTGGCTTCTCGCTATGACGCATGGTCGCGGAGAAAATCAATAGAGAAGAACAGGTGTGAATTTGGACGCACTATGCGTTGTTCGGGCCCATAGGGTTAACACCTTCACACCTTATTTATCTGATCGTTTTCAGTTTGTTCACGTTCATAATGAATCATCCTTATGTACTAAAGTTTGTTTTGGAGTTCCGCAAGGTTCTGTGCTCGGACCAATCCTATTTACTCTACATATGCTTCCTTTAGGTAACAT